>NW_024741369.1:0-21249 GCF_018991925.1 Homarus americanus
ATAAAAAGTCTCCTGGTCGAGTATAACAAAGTTTTCTAATCGAGAATTACAAAGGCCACACGACGAGTATAACAAAGTCCTCTGATCAAGTATAACATATCCCCTGATTGACTATAATAAAGTCCCCTTATCGAGTATAACAAAGTCCCTTGATCGAGTATCACAAAGCCTCCTCATCGAGTATAACCAAGTCCCCTGATCGAGGATAACAAAGCCCACTGCTCGAGTATAAGAAAGTCCCCTGATCGAGTATATCAAATTCCCCTGGTCGAGTATAACAAAGCCCCCTCATCGAGTATAACAAAGGACCCTAATCGAGTATAACAGAGTCCCCTGATTGAGTATAACAAAGTCCCCTGATCGAGTATAACAAAGTCCTCTGGTTGAGTATATCAAAGTCCTCTGAACCGAGTATAACAAAGTCCCCTGATCGAGTATAACATATCTCCTGATCGAGTATAACGAAGTCCCTGGTGGAGTATAACAAAGTCCCCTGGTCGAGTACCACAAAGTTTTCTAATCGAGTATAAGAAAGTCCCCTGATCGAGTATATCAAAGTCCCCTGGTCGAGTATAGCAAATTCCTTTGATCGAGTATAACAAAGCCTCCTCATCGAGTATAACAAAGTCCCCTGATCGAGTATAACAAAGCCCACTGCTCGAGTATAAGAAAGTCCCCTGATCGAGCATATCAAAGTCCCCTGGTCGAGTATAACAAAGCCCCCTCATCGAGTATAACAAAGGCCCCTAATCGAGTATAACAAAGTCCCCTGATTGAGTATAACAAAGTCCCCTGATCGAGTATAGCAAAGTCCTCTGGTTGAGTATATCAAAGTCCCCTGAACCGAGTATAACAAAGTCCCCTGATCGAGTATAACATATCTCCTGATCGAGTATAACGAAGTCCCTGGTTGAGTATAACAAAGTCCCCTGGTCGAGTACCACAAAGTTTTCTAATCGAGTATAACAAAGGACCCTCAACGAGTATAACAAAGTCCATTGGTCAAGTGTAAAAAAGTCCCCTGGTCGAGTATAACAAAGTCCCTTGTTCCTGTCGAAGAAAGTCCCCTTATCGAGTATAACAATTCCCCTAATCGAATATAACAAAGTCCCTTGATCGAGTATAACAAAGTCCCCTGGTCGAGTATAACAAAGTTTTCTAATCGAGTATAACAAAGGCCCCTAGTCGAGTATAACAAAGTCCCCTGATCGATTATAACAAAGTCCGCTAATCAGGTATAACAAAGTCCCCTGATCGAGTATAACAAAGTCCTCTGGTCGACTATAACAAAGTCCCCCCATCGAGTATAACAAAGTCCCCTGGTCGAGTATAGCAAAGTCCATTGGTCAAATATAGGAAAGTCAACTGATCGAGTATGACAAAGTCCCCTGATTAATTATAAAAAAGTTCCATGGTCGAGTATAACAATGTTCCCTGATCGAGTATAATAAAGACCCCTGTTCAAGTTTAACAAAGCCCCCTCATCGAGTATAACAAAGGCACCTAATCGAGTATAACAAAGTCCTCTGGTTGAGTATAACAAAGTCCCCTGATCGAGTATAACATATCCCCTGATCGAGAATAACAAAGTCCTCTGGTCGAGTATAAAAAAGTCCCTAATTGAATATAACAAAGTCCCCTTCCTGAGTATAACAAAGTACCTAGATCGAGTATAACAAAGGCCCCTCATCGAGTATAACAAAGTCCATTGGTCAAGTATAAAAAAGTCCCCTGGTCGAGTATAACAAAGTCCCCACATCGAGTATAACAAAGTCCCCTGATCGAGTATAGCAAAGTCCCCTCATCGAGTATAACAAAGCCTCCTGATCGAGTATAACAAAGTCCTCTGGTTGAGTATAACAAAGTCCCCTGATCGAGTATAACATATCCCCTGATCGAGAATAACAAAGTCCTCTGGTCGAGTATAAAAAAGTCCCTAATTGAATATAACAAAGTCCCCTTCTCGAGTATAACAAAGTCCCTAGATCGAGTATAACAAAGGCCCCTCATCGAGTATAACAAAGTCCATTGGTCAAGTATAAAAAAGTCCCCTGGTCGAGTATAACAAAGTCCCCACATCGAGTATAACAAAGTCCCTGATCGAGTATAGCAAAGTCCCCTCATCGAGTATAACAAAGCCTCCTGATCGAGTATAACAAAGTCCCCTGATCGAGTATAACAAAGTCCATTGGTCAAGTATAAAAAAGTCCCCTGGTCGAGTACAACAAAGTCCCCTGATCGAGTATAATAAAGTCCCCAGATCGAGTATAACAAAGTCCCCTGATTGAGTAAAACAAAGTTCCCTGGTCCAGTATAACAAAGTCCCCTGATCGAGTTTAACATATCCAGCTGATCGAGTATAACAAAGTCTCCTGGCCCAGTATAACAAAGTCCCCAGATCGAGCATAACAAAGTCCCCTGATCGATTATAACAAAGTCCCCTGGTCGAGCATAGCAAAGACCCCTGATCGAGTATAACAAAGCCTCCTAATCGAGTATAACAAAGTCCCCTGGTCGAGTATAACAAAGTCCCCTGGTCAATTATTACAAAGTCCCCTGATCGAGTATAACATATTCCCTGCTCGAGTATAACAACGTCTCCTGGCCCAGTATAACAAAGTCCCCAGATCGAGCATAACAAAGTCCCCTGATCGATTATAACAAAGTCCCCTGGTCGAGTATAACAAAGGGCTTTGATCGAGTAAGACAAAGTCCCCTAATCGAGTATAACAAAGTCCCCTGATTAAGTATAACAAATTCTCCTGATCGAGTATAACAAAGTCCTCTGGTTGAGTATAACAAAGTCCCCAGATCGAGCATAACAAAGTCCCCTGATCGATTATAACAAAGTCCCCTGGTCGAGTATAAAAAAGGGCTTTGATCGAGTAAGACAAAGTCCCCTAATCGAGTATAACAAAGTCCCCTGATTAAGTATAACAAAGTCCCCTGATTGAGTATATCATATCCCCTGATCGAGAAAAACAAAGTCCTCTGGTAGAGTATAAAAAAGTCCCCTGATCGAGTATAACATATCCACCTGATCGAGTATAACAAAGTCTCCTGGCCCAGTATAACAAAGTCCCCAGATCGAGCATAACAAAGTCCCCTGATCGATTATAACAAAGTCCCCTGATCGAGTATAACAAAGGCCTCTGGGCGAGTATAACAAAGTTCCATGGTCGAGAATAACAAAATCCCCTGAGCCTAGTATAACAAAGCCTCCTGGACGAGTATAACAAAGTCCCCTGATCGAGTATAACAAAGTCCCCTGATCGAGTATAACAAGGTCCCCTTGTCCAGTATAACAAAGTCCCCTGATCGAGTATAACATATCCCCTGATAGAGTATAACAACGTATCCTGGCCCAGTATAACAAAGTCCCCAGATCGAGCATAACAAAGTCCCCTGATTTATTATAACAAAGTCCCCTGGTCGAGTATAACAAGGGGCCCTGATCGAGTAAGACAAAGTCCCCTGATCAAGTAAAACAAAGTCCCCTTCTCGAGTAAAACAAAGTCCCCTGGTCAATTATTACAAAGTCCCCTGATCGAGTATAACATATTCCCTGCTCGAGTATAACAACGTCTCCTGGCCCAGTATAACAAAGTCCCCAGATCGAGCATAACAAACTCCCCTGATCGATTATAACAAAGTCCCCTATTCGAGTATAAGAAAGGGCCCTGATCGAGTAAGACAAACTCCTCTAATCGAGTACAACAAAGTCCCCTGATCCTAGTATAACAAAGCCCCCTGGACGAGTATAACAAAGTCCCCAAATCGTGTATAACATATCCACCTGATCGAGTATAACAATGTCTCCTGGCCCAGTATAACAAAGCCCCCTCATCAAGTATAAGAAAGTCCCCTGATCGAGTATATCAAAGTCCCCTGGTCGAGTATAGCAAAGTCCCTTGATCGAGTATAACAAAGCCTCCTCATCGAGTATAACAAAGTCCCCTGATCGAGTATAACAAAGCCCACTGCTCGAGTATAACAAAGCCTCCTTATCGAGTATAACAAAGGCCCCTAATCGAGTATAACAATGTCCCCCGATTGAGTATAACAAAGTCCCCTGATCGAGTATATCAAAGTCCCCTGGTCGAGTATAACAAAGCCCCCTTATCGAGTATAACAAAGGCCCCTAATCGAGTATAACAATGTCCCCTGATTGAGTATAACAAAGTCCCCTGATCGAGTATAACAAAGACCTCTGGTTGAGTATATCAAAGTCCCCTGAACTGAGTATAACAAAGTCCCCTGATCGAGTATAACATATCTCCTGATCGAGTATAACGAAGTCCCTGGTGGAGTATAACAAAGTCCCCTAGTCGAGTACCACAAATTTTCTAATCGAGTATAACAAAGGCCCCTCATCGAGTATAACAATGTCCATTGGTCAAGTATAAAAAAGTTCCCTGGTCGAGTATAACAAAGCACCCTCATCGAGTATAACAAAGGCCCCTAATCGAGTATAACAAAGTCCCCTGATTGAGTATAACAAAGTCCCCTGATCGAGTATAACAAAGTCCTCTGGTTGAGTATATCAAAGTCCCCTGAACCGAGTATAACAAAGTCCCCTGATCGAGTATAACATATCCCCTGATCGAGTATTACAAAGTCCCTGGTGGAGTATAACAAAGTCCCCTGGTCGAGTATAACAAAGTCCTCTGATCAAATATAACAAAGTCCCCTGATCGAGTATGACAAAGGTCCCTGCTCTAGTATAACAAAGTTCCCTGATCGCGTATAAGAAAAGTCCCCTGATCGAGTATAACAAAGTCCCATTGATCGAGTATAAAAAAGTCCTCTGGCCATTATAACAAAGTCCCAGATCGATAATAACAAAGTCCCCTGATCGATTATAACAAAGTCCCCTGGTCGAGAATAAAAAAGTCCCCTAATCGAGTATAACAAAGTCACCTTGTCTAGTATAGCAAAGTCCCCTGAAAGTCACCTTGTCTAGTATAGCAAAGTCCCCTGATCGAATATAACAAAGCCACCTCATCGAGTATAACAAAGTCCCCTAATCGAGTATAACAAAGCCCCCTGGACGAGTATAACAAAGTTCCCTTTTCGAGTATAACAAAGTCCCATGATCGAGTATAACAAAGTCCTTTGGTCCAGTTAAACAAAGTCCCCTGATCGAGTATAACATATCCCCTGATCGAGTATTACAAAGCCTCCTGGCCCAGTATAACAAAGTCCCGAGATCGAGCGTAACAAAGTCCCCTCATCGATTATAACAAAGTCTTGAGATCGAGCGTAACAAAGTCCCCTCATCGATTATAACAAAGTCCCCTGGTCGAGTATAACAAAGTCCCCTGGTCGAGCATAGCAAAGACCCCTGATCGAGTATAACAAAGCCTCCTGATCGAGTATAACAAAGTCCCCTGGTCGAGTATAACAAAGTCCCCTGGTCAATTATTACAAAGTCCCCTGATCGAGTATAACATATTCCCTGCTCGAGTATAACAACGTCTCCTGGCCCAATAAAACAAAGTCCCCAGATCGAGCTTAACAAAGTTCCCTGATCGATTATAGCAAAGTCCCCTGACCGAGTATAACAAAGGCCTCTGGTCGTGTATAACAAAGTTCCCTGGTCGAGAATAACAAGGTTCCCTGATCCTAGTATAACAAAGCCCCCTGCACGAGTATAACAAAGTCCCTTGATCGAATATAACAAATTCCAATGATCGAGTATAACAAAGCCCCGTGAATGAGTATAACAAAGTTCCCTGATCGAGTATAACAAAGTCCCCTGATCAAGTATAACAAAGTCCCCTGGTCCAGTATAACATATCCCCTGATCGAGTATAACAAAGTCCCCTAATCAAGTATAACAAAGTCCCCTGATCGAGTATAACAAAGTCCCCTAACCCATTTTAACAAAGTTCCCTGGTCGAGTATAACAAAGGGCCCTGATCGAGTAAGACAAACTCCCCTGGCCCAATATAACAAAGTCCCTAGTTCACATACGAAATTCTCTGATCGAGTATAACAAAGTCCCCTTGTCGAATATATAGCAAAGTCCTATGATCGAGTATAACAAAGCCTCCTGATCGAGTATAACAGAGTCCCCTAATCGAGAATAACAAAGTCCCTGATCGAGTTCACAAAAGGCCTCTAATCGAGTATAACAAAGTCCTTAATCAGTATAACAAAGGCCCCTGATCTAGTATATCAAAGGCCCCTGATCGAGTATAACAGCACCCTCATCGAGTATAACAAAAGTCCTGATCGAGTATAACAAAGCCGCCTAATCGAGTATAACAAAGTCAACTGATCGAGTAAAACAAATTCCCGTGATCGAAAGTATAACAAAGGCCCCTGATCGAGAATAACAAAGTCCCTTGATCGAGTATAACAAAGGCCCCTCATCGAGTTTAACAAAGTTCCATATCAAGTATAACAAAAGTCCCCTGATCGAGTATAACAGAGTCCCTAATTGAGTGTAAAAAAGTCCCCTTATCGAGTATATAAGAAAGTTCCCTGACCGAGTATAACATATCCTGATCGAGTATAACAAAGTCCCTGGTGGAGTATAACAAAGTCCCCTGATCGAGTATAACATATCCCCTTATCGAGTATAACAAAGTCCCTGGTGGAGTATAACAAAGTCCCCCTGATCGAGTATAACAAAGTATCCAGGTCGATCGAGTATAACAAAGTCCCCAAATTGAGAAAATGAAAGTCTTATCGAGTATAAGAAAGTCCCTGACCGAGTATAACATACCCTGATCGAGTATAACAAAGTCCTGGTGGAGTATAACAAAGTCCCCTGATCGTATAACAAAAGTCCCTGATTGAGTATAACAAAGTCCCATTGATCGAGTATAAAACCCCGCCCAGTATAACAAAGTCAACAGATCGAGTATAACAAACTCCTCGATTATAAGAAAATCCCGGCTCTATACAGCAGCCCTGGATGAGTATAACAAAGTTCCCTGATCGAGTATAACAAAATCCCCTGGTCCAGTATAACAAAGTCCCCTGATCGAGTATAACATATCCCCTGATCGAGTATTACAAAGTTTCATGGCCCAGTATAACAAAGTCCCCAGATCAAGCATAACAAAGTCCCATGATCGATTATAACAAAGTCCCCTATTTGAGTATAACAAAGGTCCTGATCGAGTAAGACAAAGCTCCCTCATCGAGTATAACAAAGTCCCCTGATCGAGTATAACAAAGCCCCCTGGACGAGTATAACAAAGACCCCTGATCGAGTTTAACAAAGTCCCCAGATCGAGTATAACATATCCCCTCATCGAATATCACAAAGTCCCTGGTGGAGTATAACAAAGTCCCCTGATCGAGTATAACAAAGTCTCGTGGTCGAGTATAACAAAGTATTCTAATCGAGAATAACAAAGGCCCCTCGTCGAGTATAACAAAGTCCTCTGATCGAGTATAACAAAGTCCCCTGATCGAGTATAACATATCACCTGATCGAGTATAACAAAGTCCTCTGGTCGAGTATAAGAAAGTCCCTTGATCGAGTATAACAAAGTCCCCTAGTCGAGTATAATAATGTCCCCTGATCGAGTATAACAAAGGCCCCTCATCGAGTATAGCTAAGTCCACTGGTCAAATATGGGAAAGTCCACTCATCGAGTATAACAAATTTCCCCGATCGAGTATAACAAAGGCCTCTGGTCGAGTATGACAAAGTCCCCTGATCAAGTATTAAAATGTTCCCTAGACGAGTATAACAAAGACCCCTAATCGAGTATAACAAAGTCCCCTGGTCGACTATAGCAAAGTCCCCTGGTCGAGTATAACAAACTCCCCTCATCGAGTATAACAAAAGCCCCTCATCGAGTATAACAACAGCCCCTCATCGAGTATAACAAAGTCCATTGGTTAAGTATAAAAAAGTTCCCTGGTCGAGTATAACAAAGTCCCCTAATCGAGTATAACAAAGCCCCCTGCTCGAGTATAACAAAGTCCCCTGGTTGAGTATAGCAAAGTCCCCTGATCGAGTATAACAAAGCCCCCTGCTCGAGTATAACAAAGTCCCCTGATCGAGTTCAAAAAAGGCCTCTAATCGAGTATAACAAAGTCCCCTGATCTAGTGTAACAAAGGCCCCTGATCGAGTATAACAAAGGCCCCTCATCGAGTATAACAAAAGTCCCCTGATCGAGTATAACAAAGTACCCTTATCGAGTATAACAAAGTCCCCTTATCGAGTATAACAAAGTCCCCTTATCGAGTACAACAAAGTCCCCTAATCGAGTATAACAAAGGCCCCTGGTCGAGTATAACAAAATCCCCTGATCGAGTGTAACAAAAATCCCCTGATCGAGTATAACAAAGTCCCCTAATCGAGTATAACAAAGGCCCCTCATCGAGTATAACAAAAGTCCCCTGATCGAGTATAACAAAGTCCCCTTATCGAGTATAACAAAGTCCCCTTATCGAGTATAACAATGTCCCCTGATCGATTATAACAAAGTCCCCCGGTCGAGTATAGCAAAGGGTCCTGATCGAGTAAGACAAAGTCCCCTGATCGAGTATAACATATCCTCTGATTGAGTATAACAAAATCCCCCGGTCTAATATAGCAAAGGGCCCTGATCGAGTAAGACAAAGTCCCCTGATCGAGTATAACAAAGTCCCCTGGTCGAGTTTAGCAAAGTCCCGTGGTCGAGTATAACAAAGCCCCCTCATCGAATATAACAAAGGCCCCTAATCGAGTATAACAAAGTCCCCTGATCGAGTATAACAAAGTCCCCTGGTTGAGTATAACAAAGTCCCTTTATCGAGTAAAACAAAGCCTCCTGATCGAGTATAACAATTTTCCCTGATCGAGTATAATAAAGCCCCCTCATCGAGTATAACAAAGTCCCCTGATCGAGTGTAACAAAAATCCCCTGATCGAGTATAACAAAGTCCCCTAATCGAGTATAAAAATGTCCCTTGGTCCAGTGTAACAAAGTCCCCTGATCGAGTATAAAAAAGTTCCCTGGCCCAGTATAACAAAGTCCCTAGTTCGAGCATACCAAAGTCCCCTGATCGATTATAACAAAGTCCCCCGGTCGAGTATAGCAAAGGGCCCTGATCGAGTAAGACAAAGACCCCTGATCGAGTATAACAAAGCCCCCTGGACGAGTATAACAAAGTTCCATCATCGAGTATAACAAAGTCCCCTAATCGAGTATAACAAAGTCCCCTGGTCCAGTATAACAAAGTCCCCTGATCGAGTATAACATATCCCCTGATCGAGTATAACAACGTCTCCTGGCCCAGTTTAACAAAGTCCCCAGATCGAGCATAACAAAGTCCCCTAATCGATTATAACAAAGTACCCTGGTCGAATATAACAAAGGGCCCTGATCGAGTAAGACAAAGTCCCCTGATCCTAGTATAAAAAAGCCCCCTGGACGAGTAAAACAAAGTCCCCTGAACCGAGTATAACAAAGTCCCCTGATCGAGTATAACATATCCCCTGATCGAGAATAACAAAGTCCCTGGAGGAGTATAACAAAGTCCCCTGGTCGAGTATAACAAAGTTTTCTAATCTAGTATAACAAAGGCCCCTGGGCGAGTATAACAAAGTCCTCTGATCAGGTATAACAAAGTCCTTTGATCGAGTATAACAAATTCTCCTAATCAAGTATAACAAAGTCCCCTGATCGAGTATAACATATCCCCTGTCCAAGTATAACAAAGTCCTCTGGTCGAGTATAACAAAGTCCCCTGAACGAGTATAACAAAGGCCCCTCATCGAGTATAGCAAAGTCCATTGGTCAAATATAGGAAAGTATACTGATCGAGTATGACAAAGTCCCCTGATCAAGTATAAAAAAGTCCCCTGGTCGAATATATCAAAGTCCCCTAATCGAGTATAACAAAGTCCCCTGTTCTAGTATAGTTAAGTCCCCTGGTCGATTATAACAAAGCCCTTTCATCGAGTAAAACAAAGGCCCCTAATCGAGTATAACAAAGTCCCCTGATCGAGTATAACAAAGTCCCTGATCGAGTTTAACATATCACCTGATCGAGTATAACAAAGTCCTCTGGTCGAGTATAAGAAAGTCCCTTGATCGAGTATAACAAAGTCCCCTGGTCGAGTATAATAATGTCCCCTGATCGAGTATAACAAAGGCCCCTCATCGAGTATAGCAAAGTCCACTGGTCAAATATGGGAAAGTCCACTCATCGAGTATAACAAAGTTCCCCGATCGAGAATAACAAAGGCCTCTGGTCGAGTATGACAAAGTCCCCTGATCAAGTATAAAAATGTTCCCTTGTCGAGTATAACAAAGTCCCCTAATCGAGTATAACAAAGTCCCCTGGTCGACTATAGCAAAGTCCCCTGGTCGAGTATAACAAAGCCCCCTCATCGAGTATAACAAAGGCCAATAATCGAGTATAACAAAGTCCCCTGATCGAGTATAACAAAGTCCCCTGGTCGAGTATAACAAAGTCCTGGTCGAGTATAGCAAAGGCCCCTGATCGAATTTAACAAAGCCCCTGTCGATATAACAAAGTCCCCTGATCGAGTATAACAAAGGCCCCTGATCGAATATAACAAAGGCCCTGATCGAGTATAACAAAGGCCCTCATCGAGTATAAAAAAGTCCCCTGATCGAGTATAACAAAGTCCACCTCATCGAATATAACAAAGTCCCCAACAAATTCCCCTAACAAAGTCCCTTATCGAGTATAACAAAGTCCCCTTATCGAGTATAACAAAGTCCCCTAATCGAGTATAACAAAAGCCCCTGGTCGAGTATAACAAAGTCCCCTGATCGAGTGTAACAAAAATCCCCTGATCGAGTATAACAAAGTCCCCTAATCGAGTATAAAAATGTCCCCTGGTCCAGTGTAACAAAGTCCCCTGATCGAGTATAAAAAAGTCCCCCGGTCGAGTATAGCAAAGGGCCCTGGTCGAGTAAGACAAAGTCCACTGATCGAGTATAACAAAGCCCCCTGGACGAGTATAACAAACTTCCATCATCGAGTATAACAAAGTCCCCTAATCGAGTATAACAAAGTCCCCTGGTCCAGTATAACAAAGTCCCCTAATCGAGTATAACATATCCACTAATCGAGTATAACAACGTCTTATGGCCCAGTTTAACACAGTCCCCAGATCGAGAATAATAAAGTCCCCTAATCGATTATAACAAAGTACCCTGGTCGAATATAACAAAGGGACCTGATGGAGTAAGACAAAGTCCCCTGATCCTAGTATAAAAAAGCCCCCTGGACGAGTAAAACAAAGTCCCCTGAACCGAGTATAACAAAGTCCCCTGATCGAGTATAACATATCCCCTGATCGAGAATAACAAAGTCCCTGGAGGGGTATAACAAAGTCCTCTGGTCGAGTATAACAAAGTTTTCTAATCGAGTATAACAAAGGCCCCTGGGCGAGTATAACAAAGTCCTCCGATCAGGTATAACAAAGTCCTTTGATCGAGTATAAAAAATTCCCCTAATCAAGTATAACAAAGTCCCCTAATCGAGTAAAACAAAGTCCCCTGATCGACTATAACATATCCCCTGTCCAAGTATAACAAAGTCCTCTGGTCGAGTATAACAAAGTTCACTGAACGAGTATAACAAAGGCCCCTCATCGAGTACAGCAAAGTCCATTGGTCAAATATAGGAAAGTATACTGATCGAGTATGACAAAGTCCCCTGATCAAGTATAAAAAAGTCCCCTGGTCGAATATAACAAAGACCCTGATCGAGTATAACAGAGTCCCCTGGTCGAGTATCGCAAAGTCCCCTGGTCGATTATAACAAATCCCCTGATCGAATATAACAAAGTCCCTGGTGGAGTATAAGAAAGTCCCCTGATCAAGTATCACAAAGTCCCCTGGTCGAGTATAACAAAGTTTTCTAATCGAGAAAAACAAAGGCCCCTCGTCGAGTATAACAAAGTCCTCTGATCGAGTATAACAAAGTCCCCTGATCGAGTATAACATATCACCTGATCGAGTATAACAAAGTCCTCTGGTCGAGTATAAGAAAGTCCCCTGATCAAGTATAACAAAGGCCCCTCATCGAGTATAGCAAAGTCCACTGGTCAAATATAGGAAAGTCCACTCATCGAGTATAACAAAATTCCCCGATCGAGTATAACTGAGGCCTCTGGTCGAGTATGACAAAGTCCCCTGATCAAGTATAAAAATGTTCCCTGGTCGAGTATAAAAATTTCCCCTAATCGAGTATAACAAAGTCCCCTGGTTGAGTATAACAAAGTCCCCTGATCGAGTATAACATATCCCTTGATTGAGTATAACAAAGTCCTCTGGTCGAGTATAAAAAAGTCCCCTGATCAAGTATAACAAAATCCCCTGGTCGAGTATAATAAAGTCACCTCATCTAGTATAAAAAAGGCCCCTCATCGAGTATAACAAAGTCCATTGGTCAAGTATAAAAAAGTTCCCTGGTCGAGTATAACAAAGTCCCCTGATAGAGTATAACAAAGTCCCCTGATCGATTATAACAAAGTCCCCCGGTCGAGTATAGCAAAGGGCCCTGATCGAGTAAGACAAAGTCCCCTGATCGAGTATAACATATCCCCTGATTGAGTATAACAAAATCCCCCGGTCGAGTATAGGAAAGGGCCCTGATCGAGTAAGACAAAGTCCCCTGATCGAGTATAACAAAGTCCCCTGGTCGAGTTTAGCAAAGTCCCGTGGTCGAGTATAACAAAGTCCCCTCATCGAATATAAGAAAGGCCCCTAATCGAGTATAACAAAGTCCCCTGATCGAGTATAACAAAGTCCCCTGGTTGAGTATAACAAAGTCCCCTTATCGAGTAAAACAAAGCCTCCTGATCGAGTATAACAATTTTCCCTGATCGAGTATAATAAAGCCCCCTTATCGAGTATAACAAAGTCCCCTGGTCGACTATGCAGTCCCCGTTCGAGTCAACAAAGTCCCTGATCGAGTTCGTGCCCCCAATCGAGTATAAAAAGTCCCTGATCTAGTATAAACAGGCCCTCATCGAGTATAACAAAGGCCCTCATCGAGATAACAAAAGTCCCCTGATCGAGTATAAAGCCGTCTAACGAGTATAACAAAGCCCTGCTCGAGTATAACAAAGTCCCTGATCGAGTTCAAAAAGGCCTCTAATCGAGTATAACAAAGTCCCCTGATCTAGTATAACAAAGGCCCCTCATCGAGTATAACAAAGGCCCCTCATCGAGTATAACAAAAGTCCCCTGATCGAGTATAACAAAGCCGTCTAATCGAGTATAACAAAGTCCCCTGGTCGAGTATAACAAAGTCCCCTGTTCGAGTCTAACAAAGTCCCCTTATCGAGTAAAACAAAGTCCCCTTATCGAGTATAACAAAGTCCCCTATCGAGTATAACAAAGGCCCCTGGTCGAGTATAACAAAGTCCCCTGATCGAGTGTAACAAAAATCCCCTGATCGAGTATAACAAAGTCCCCTAATCGAGTATAAAAATGTCCCCTGGTCCAGTGTAACAAAGTCCCCTGATCGAGTAAAAAAACTCCCTTGGCCCATTATAGCAAAGTCCCAAGTTCGAGCATACCAAAGTCCCCTGATCGATTATAACAAAGTCCCCCGGTCGAGTATAGCAAAGGGCCCTGGTCGAGTAAGACAAAGTCCACTGATCGAGTATAACAAAGCCCCCTGGACGAGTATAACAAAGTTCCATCATCGAGTATAACAAAGTCCCCTAATCGAGTATAACAAAGTCCCCTGGTCCAGTATAACAAAGTCCCCTAATCGAGTATAACATATCCCCTAATCGAGTATAATAACGTCTCATGGCCCAGTTTAACAAAGTCCCCAGATCGAGCATAACAAAGTCCCCTAATCGATTATAACAAAGTCCCCTGGTCGAATATATCAAAGGGCCCTGATCGAGTAAGACAAAGTCCCCTGATCCTAGTATAAAAAAGCCCCCTGGACGAGTATAACAGAGCCCCCTGAACCGAGTATAACAAAGTCCCCTGATCGAGTATAACATATCCCCTGATCGAGAATAACAAAGTCCCTGGTGGAGTATAACAAAGTCCCCTGGTCGAGTATAACAAAGTTTTCTAATCGAGTATAACAAAGGCCCCTGGGCGAGTATAACAAAGTCCTCAGATCAGGTATAACAAAGTCCTTTGATCGAGTATAAAAAATTCCCCTAATCAAGTATAACAAAGTCCCCTAATCGAGTAAAACAAAGCCCCTGATCGACTATAACATATCCCCTGTCCAAGTATAACAAAGTCCTCTGGTCGAGTATAACAAAGTTCCCTGAACGAGTATAACAAAGGCCCCTCATCGAGTATAGCAAAGTCCATTGGTCAAATATAGGAAAGTATACTGATCGAGTATCACAAAGTCCCCTGATCAAGTATAAAAAAGTCCCCTGGTCGAATATAACAAAGTCCCCTGATCGAGTATAACAAAGTCCCCTGGTCGAGTATAGCAAAGTTTTCTAATCGAGAAAAACAAAGGCCCCTCGTCGAGTATAATAAAGTCCTCTGATCGAGTATAACAAAGTCCCCTGATCGAGTATAACAAAGTACCCAGGTCGAGTATAACAAATTTTTCTAATCGAGTATAACAAAGGCCCCGGGTCGAGTATAACAAAGTCCCCTGATCGTGTATAACAAAAGTCCCCTGATTGAGTATAACAAAGTCCCATTGATCGAGTATAAAAGAGTCCCCGGGCCCAGTATAACAAAGTCACCACATCGAGCATAACAAAGTCCCCTGATCGAGTATAACAAAGTCCCCTAATCGAGTATAACAAAGCCCCCTGGATGAGTATAACAAAGTTCCCTGATCGAGTATAACAAAATCCCCTGGTCCAGTATAACAAAGTCCCCTGATCGAGTTTAACATATCCCCTGATCGAGTATTACAAAGTATCCTGGCCCAGTATAACAAAGTCCCCAGATCGAATTTAACAAAGACCCCTGATCGATTATAACAAAGTCCCATAGTCGACTATAACAAAGGCCCTGATCGAGTAAGACAAAGTTCCCTGATCGAGTATAACAAAGTCCCCTGATCGAGTAAAACAAAGCCCCCTGGACGAGTATAACAAAGACCCCTGATCGAGTTTAACAAGTCCCCAGATCGAGTATAACATATCCCCTCATCGAATATCACAAAGTCCCTGGTGGAGTATAACAAAGTCCCCTGATCGAGTATAACAAAGTCTCGTGGTCGAGTATAACAAAGTTTTCTAATCGAGAATAACAAAGGCCCCTCGTCGAGTATAGCAAAGTCCTCTGATCGAGTATAACAAAGTCCCGTGATCGAGTATAACATATCACCTGATCGAGTATAACAAAGTCCTCTGGTCGAGTATAAGAAAGTCCCTTGATCGAGTATAACAAAGTCCCCTGGTCGAGTATAATAATGTCCCCTGATCGAGTATAACAAAGGCCCCTCATCGAGTATAGCAAAGTCCACTGGTCAAATATGGGAAATTTCACTCATCGAGTATAACAAAGTTCCCCGATCGAGTATAACAAAGGCCTCTGGTCGAGTATGACAAAGTCCCCTGATCAAGTATAAAAATGTTCCCTGGACGAGTATAACAAAGTCCCCTAATCGAGTATAACAAAGTCCTTGGTCGACTATAGCAAAGTCTCCTGGTCGAGTATAAGAAAGCCCCCTCATCGAGTATAAGAAAGGCCAATAATCGAGTATAACAAAGTCCCCTGATCGAGTATAACAAAGTCCCCTGGTCGAATATAACAAAGTCGAGTATAACAAAAGCCCCTCATCGAGTATAACAAAGTCCATTGGTCAGGTATAAAAAAGTTCCCTGGTTGAGTATAACAAAGTCCCCTAATCGAGTATAACAAAGTCCCCTGGTCGAGTATAACAAAGTCCCATGATCGAGAATAACAAAGCCTCCTGATCGAGTATAACAAAGTCCCCTAATCGAGAATAACAAAGCCCCCTGCTCGAGTATAACAAAGTCCCCTGGTCGAGTATAGTAAAGTTCCCTGATCGAGTATAACAAAGCCCCCTGCTCGAGTATGACAAAGTCCCCTGATCGAGTTCAAAAAAGGCCTCTAATCGAGTATAACAAAGTCCCCTGATCTAGTATAACAAAGGCCCCTCATCGAGTATAACAAAGGCCCCGCATCGAGTATAACAAAAGTCCTTTGATCGAGTATAACAAAGCCGCCTAATCGAGTATAACAAAGTCCCCTGGTCGACTATAACAAAGTCCCCTGTTCGAGTCGAACAAAGTCGCCTTATCGAGTATAACAAAGTCCCTTATCTCCCTTATCGAGTATAACAAGTCCCTAATCGAGTATAACAAAGGCCCCTGGTCAGAGTATAACAAAGTCCCCTGATCGAGTGTAACAAAATCCCCTGATCGAGTATAGCAACAAAGTCCCATAATCGAGTATAAAAATGTCCCCTGGTCCAGTGTAACAAAGTCCCCTGATCGCGTAGCAAAGTCCCCTGATCGAGTATAAGAAAAGTTCCCTAATCGAGTATAATAAAGTCCCCTGGTTGAGTAACAAAGTCCCCTGATCGAGTATAACATATCCCCTGATTGAGTATAACAAAGTCCCCTGATCGAGTATAACATATCCCCTGATTGAGTATAACAAAATCCCCCGGTCGAGTATAGCAAAGGGCCCTGATCAAGTAAGACAAAGTCCCCTGATCGAGTATAACAAAGTCCCCTGGTCGAGTTTAGCAAAGTCCCGTGGTCGAGTATAACAAAGCCCTCTCATCGAATATAACAAAGGCCCCTAATCGAGTATAACAAAGTCCCCTGATCGAGTATAACAAAGTCCCCTGTTCGAGTACAATAAAGCCCCCTCATCGAGTATAACAAACTCCCCTGGTTGACTATAACAAAGTCCCCTGTTCGAGTCTAACAAAGTCCCTGGGTTATATAATAAAGTCCCTTATCGGAAACAACAAAGTCCCTTATCGAGGTATAACCAAGAGTCCCTTATTGAGTATAACAAAGTCCCCCTAATCGGTATAACAAAAGGCCCTGGTCGGGTATAACCACAGTCCCCTGATCGAGTGTAGCCAACAAAATCTCTGATCAGTACAACAAAGTCCCACTAATCAAGTATAAAAATGTCCCTGGTCCAGTGTAACAAAGTCCCCTGATGATATAAAAAAAGTCCCTGGCCCAGTATAACAAAGTCCCTAGTTCAACATGCAAATTCCCCTGATAAAGGTATATAGAAGTCCCTTATCGAATATAGCAAGGTCTATGATCCCGGGTATAACAAAGCCTCTGATCCAGAGTATAACAAAGTCCCCTGATCGAGTATAACAAAGTCCTCTGGTTGAGTACAACAAAGTCCCCTGATCGAGTATAACATATCCCCTGATCGAGTATAACAAAGTCCACTGGTCTTGAATAAAAAAGATCCCTGATCGCGTATAACAAAGTCCCCTGGTCGTGTATAACCAAGTCCCCTGATCGAGTATAACAAAGGCCCCTCATTGAGTATAACAAAGTCCATTGCTCAAGTATAAAAAAGTCCCCTGGTCGAGTATAACAAAGTCCCCTAATCGAGTATAACAAAGTCGTCTGTTCGAGTATAAAAAAGTCCCCTGATCGAGTATAACAAAGACGCCTTATCGAGTATAACAAAGTCCCCTGGTCGAGTATAACAAAGTCCCCTGTTCGAGTCTAACAAAGTCCCTTTATCGAGTGAGACAAAGTCCACTGATCTAGTATAACAAAGTCCCCTGATCGAGTATAACAAAGCCCCCTGGATGAGTATAACAAAGTCCCCTAATCAAGTATAACAAAGTCCCCTGATCGAGTATAACAAAGTCCCCTGATCGAGTATAACATATCCACTGATCGAGTATAACAAAGTCCTCTGGTCGAGTATGACAAAGTCCCCTGATAGAGTATAACAAAGTCCCCTGGTCGAGTATAACAAAGTCCCCTGGTCCAGTATAACAAAGGCCCCTCATCGAATATAGCAAAGTCCATTGGTCAAATATAGGAAAGTCCACTGATCGAGTATAACAAAGTCCCAGATCGAGCATAACAAAGTCCCCTAATCGATTATAACAAAGTCCCCTGGTCGAGTATAGCAAAGGGCCATGATCGAGTAAAACAAAGTCCCCTGGTCGAGTATAACAAAGGCCCTGATCGAGTAAGACAAAGTTCCCTGATCGAATATAACAAAGTCCCTTGATCGAGTATAACAAAGCCCCATGAACGAGTATAACAAAGACCCCTGATCGAGTATAACAAAGTCCTCTGATCGAGTATTACATATCCCCTGATCGAATATAACAAAGTCCCTGGTGGAGTATAACAAAGTCCCCTGATCGAGTATCACATAGTCTCTTGGTCGAGTATAACAAAGTTTTCTAATCGAGTATAAAAAAGGCCCCTCGTCGAGTATAACAAAGTCCTCTGATCGAGTATAACAAAGTCCCCTGATCGAGTATAACATATCACCTGATCGAGTATAACAAAGTCCTCTGGTCGAGTATAACAAAGTAACCTGATCGAGTATAACAAAGGCCCCTCATCGAGTATAGCATAGTCCATTGGTGAAATATAGTAAAGTCCACTCATCGAGTATAACAAAGTCCTCCGATCGAGTATAACAAAGGCCTCTGGTCGAGTAAGACAAAGTCCCCTGATCAAGTATAAAAAAGTCCCCTGGTCGAGTATAACAAAGTCCCCTAATCGAGTATAACAAAGTCCCCTGGTCGACTATAGCAAAGTCCCTGGTCGAGTATAAGAAAGCCCCCATCGAGTATAAGAGGCCAATAATCGAGTATAAGAAAGCCCCCTAATCGTGTATAAGAAAGGCCAATAATCGAGTATAACAAAGTCCCCTGATCGAGTATAACAAAGTCCCCTGGTCGAGTATAACAAACTCCCCTCATCGAGTATAACAAAAGCCCCTCATCGAGTATAACAACAGCCCCTCATCGAGTATAACAAAGTCCATTGGTTAAGTATAAAAAAGTTCCCTGGTCGAAAGTATAACAAAGTCCCCTAATCGAGTATAACAAGCCCCCTGCTGGAGTATAACAAAAGTCCCCTGGTCGAGTATAGCAAAAGCCCCCTGATCGAGTATAACAAAGAAAGCCCCTGCTCGAGTATAACAAAGTCCCCTGATCGAGTTCAAAAAAGGCCTCTAATCGAGTATAACAAAGTCCCCTGATCTAGTATAACAAAGGCCCCTCAACGAGTATAACAAAGGCCCCTCATCGAGTATAACAAAAGTCCCCTGATCGAGTATAACAAAGCCGCCTAATCGAGTATAACAAAGTCCCCTGTTCGAGTCTAACAAAGTCCCCTTATCGAGTATAACAAAGTCTCCTTATCGAGTATAACAAAGTCCCCTAATCGAGTATAACAAAGGCCCCTGTTCGAGTATAACAAAGTCCCCTGATCGAGTGTAACAAAAATCCCCTGATCGAGTATAACAAAGTCCCCTAATAAGGTATAACAAGGCCCTCGCCGAGGTATAACAAAAAGTCCCCTGATCGAGTATAACAAAAGTCCCTTATCGAGTATAACAAGAGTCCCCTTAATAAGTATAACAAAGTCCTGATCGAGTATATTAAAGGTCCACGGTCGAGTATAGCAAAGGCCCTGATCCGGGTAAAAGACAAAAGTCCCTGATCGAGTATAACAAAGTCCCCTAATCGAGTATAAAAATGTCCCCTGGTCCAGTGTAACAAAGTCCCCTGATCGAGTATAAAAAACTCCCCTGGCCCATTATAGCAAAGTCCCTAGTTCGAGCATACCAAAGTCCGCTGATCGATTATAACAAAGTCCCCCGGTCGAGTATAGCAAAGGGCCCTGGTCGAATAAGACAAAGTCCACTGATCGAGTATAACAAAGCCCCCTGGACGAGTATAACAAAGTTCCATCATCGAGTATAACAAAGTCCCCTAATCGAGTATTACAAAGTCCCCTGGTCCAGTATAACAAAGTCCCTTAATCGAGTATAACATATCCCCTAATCGAGTATAACAACGTCTCATGGCCCAGTTTAACAAAGTCCCCAGATCGAGCATAACAAAGTCCCCTAATCGATTACAACAAAGTCCCCTGGTCGAATATAACAAAGGGCCCTGATCGAGTAAGACAAAGTCCCCTGATCCTCGTATAAAAAGCCCCTGGACGAGTATCAGAGCCCTGAACCGAGTATAACAAAGTCGCCTGATCGGTATAACATATCTGATCGAGGCCAACAAAGTCCTGGTGGAGTATAACAAAGTCCCTGTTCGGAGTATAACAAAGGTTTCTATTCAGGTATAACAAAGGCCCTCATCGAGTATAACAAAGAATCCATTGGTCAGGTATAAAAAGTTTCCCTGGTCGAGTACCAACAAAGTCCCTGATAGAGTATAAAAATTCCCCTGGGTGAGTATAGCAAAGTCCTATGATCGAGTATAACAAAGTCCCCTGATCGAGTATAACAAAGTCCCCTAATCGAGTATAACAAAGTTCCCAAATCGAGTATAACAACGTCCCCTAATCGAGTATAACAAAGTCCCCTGATCAAGTATAACAAATTTCCCTGATCGATTATAACAAAAGTCCCTTATCGAGTATAACAAAAGTCCCTTATCGTGTATAACAAAGGCCCCGGTCGAGTATAGCAAAGGGCCCTGATCGAGTAAGACAAAGTCCCTGATCCCAGGTATAACATATCCTCTGATTGAGTATAACAAAATCCCCCGGTCTAATATAGCAAAGGGCCCTGATCGAGTAAGACAAAGTCCCCTGATCGAGTATAACAAAGTCCCCTGGTCGAGTTTAGCAAAGTCCCGTGGTCGAGTATAACAAAGCCCCTTCATCGAATATAACAAAGGCCCCTAATCGAGTATAACAAAGTCCCCTGATCGAGTATAACAAAGTCCCCTGGTTGAGTATAACAAAGTCCCTTTATCGAGTAAAACAAAGCCTCCTGATCGAGTATAACAATTTTCCCTGATCGAGTATAATAAAGCCCCCTCATCGAGTATAACAAAGTCCCCTGGTCGACTATAACAAAGTCCCCTGTTCAAGTCTAACAAAGTCCCCTTATCGAGTATAACAAAGTCCCCTTATCGAGTATAACAAAGTCCACTTATCGACTATAACAAAGTCCCCTAATCGAGTATAACAAAGGCCCCTGGTCGAGTATAACAAAGTCCCCTGATCGAGTGTAATAAAAATCCCCTGATCGAGTATAACAAAGTCCCCTAATCGAGTATAAAAATGTCCCTTGGTCCAGTGTAACAAAGTCCCCTGATCGAGTATAAAAAAGTTCCCTGGCCCAGTATAACAAAGT
>NW_024741370.1:0-19284 GCF_018991925.1 Homarus americanus
TGCCGCTTAGGTGTTCAGAGCAACGTTTTACCAAATCCGGCTTCGAAACACGAGGATCCATATATATTTCATTAGCCCAATAAAGCACGCGGACTTCTACATATAATCAACACCTCACCCCACCAGAATTCGAACCCACAATCTTATAATTGTGACCGGGAAACGCTACCTCTGGTCCACCAGGACACTAAAAGCAGTCCTAGAACGCTGTTATATTTCACACAAAGCTTGTTCAACGAGATTATGGCGCCATGAAGCTCTAATGGGGACCACCAGTGCCGCTTAGGTGTTCAGAGCAACGTTTTACCAAATCCGGCTTCGAAACACGAGGATCCATATATATTTCAATTGCCCAATAATCACACGGGCTTCTACATATAATCAACACCTCACCCCACCAGAATTCGTACCCACAATCTTATAATTGTGACCGGGGAAGGCTGCCTCTGGGCTACCAGGACAATAAAAGCAGTCCTTGACTCTGCTATATTACACAGAGCATGTTCAACGACGTTATGACGGTGTGAACCTCTAACGGGGACCACCCGTGCCGCTTAGGTGATCAAAGCAACGTTTTACCAAATCCGGCTTCGAAACACGAGGAGCCATGTATATTACATTAGCCCAATAAAGCACGCGGACTTCTAAATATAATCAACACCTCACCCCACCAGGATTCAAACCCACAATCTTATAATTGTGACCGGGGAACGCTACCTCTGCACCACCAAGACACTAAAAGCAGTCCTTGACTCTGCTATATTTCACACACATCCTGTTCAACGAGCTTATGGCGCCGTGAACCTCTACTGGGGACCACCAGTGCCGCTTAGGTGTTCAGAGCAACGTTTTACCAAATCCGGCTTCGAAACACGAGGATCCATATATATTTCATTAGCCCAATAAAGCACGCGGACTTCTACATATAATCAACACCTCACCCCACCAGGATTCAAACCCACAATCTTATAATTGTGACCAGGGAACGCTACCTCTGGGCCACCAGGAGACTAAAAGCAGTCCTAGAATCTGTTATGTTTCACACAAAGCCTCGTTGAATGAGCTTATGGCAACGTGAACCTCTAATGGGGACCATCCGTGCCGCTTAGGTGATCAGAGCAATGTTTTACCAAATCCGGCTTCGAAACATGAGGATCCATATATATTTCATTAGCCCAATAAAGCACGCAGACTTCTACATATAATCAACACCTCACCCCACCAGGATTCAAACCTATGATCTAATAATTGTGACCGGGGAACGCTACCTCTGGGCCACCAGGACACTAAAAGCAGTCCTAGAACGCTGTTATATTTCACACAAAGCCTGTTGAACAAGCTTATGGCGCCGTGAACCCCATTGGGGACAACCCGTACGCTTAGGTGATCAGGAGTAACGTTTACCAAATCCGGCTGAAAAACGAGGAGCTTTATATATTTATTAGGGCCCAATATAGTGTCACTTACTTACATATAATCAACAGACTTCTAGCCCCAGCGGGATTCAAAACCCAATATCGTATACTGTGACGAGGGAACGCTAAATTCTGGGACCACCAGGACACTAAAGCAGTCAGAGACTCTCAAGAGAGCCACGAAAACCTGTTCACCCAGTTGGCGGTCTGTAACCCTATCAGACCACCAGTGCCGCTAGGTGTTCAGAGCAACGTTTTACCAAATCCGCTTCGAAACACGGATCGAGAAGGCTTCATTAGCCTAATAAAGCACGCAGATTTCTACATATAATCAACACCTCACCCCACCAGGATTCGAGCCCACGATCTTATAATTGTGACCGGGGAAGGCTACCTCTGGGCCACCAGGACAATAAAAGCAGTCCTAGACTCTGTTATATTTCACACAAATCCTGTTGAACGAGCTTATGGCGCCGTGAACCTCTAATGGGGACCACCCGTGCCGCTTAGGTGATCAGAGCAACGTTTTACCAAATCCGGCTTCGTAAAACGAGGATCCATATATATTTCATTAGCCCAATAAAGCACGCGGACTTCTACATATAATCAACACCTCACCCCACCAGGATTCAAACCCAAAATCAGATAATTGTGACCAGGGAATGCTACCTGTGGACCACCAGGACACTAAAAGCAGTCCTAGACTCTGTTACATTTCACGCAAAGCCTGTTCAACGAGCTTATGGCGCCGTGATCCTCTACTGGGGACCACCAGTGCCGCTTAGGTGTTCAGAGCAACGTTTTACCAAATCCGGCTTCGAAACACGAGGATCCATATATATTTCATTAGCCCAATAAAGCACGCGGACTTCTACATATAATCAACACCTCACCCCACCAGGATTCGAACCCACAATCTTATAATTGTGACCGGGAAACGCTACCTCTGGTCCACCAGGAGACTAAAAGCAGTCCTAGACTCTGTTATATTTCACACAAAGCTTGTTCAACGAGATTATGGCGCCATGAAGCTCTAATGGGGAGCACCAGTGCCGCTTAGGTATTCAGAGCAACGTTTTACCAAATCCGGCTTTCGAAACACGAGGAGCCATGTATATTACATTAGCCCAATAAAGCACGCCGGATCTCTAAATATAATCAAATACCACCCACCACAGGATTCAAACTCCACAATCTTATATTCAGGACTGGGAACGCCACTGGGCCACCAGGACACTCCAAAAGCGGCATTCCAGAACGCTGTTATAGTTTTCACACAAAGCTCGTTGAACAAGCTTAGGGCGCCGTGAACTCTAATGGGGACCCACCTCAGGTCGCTTTTAGGGTGATCATCAGAGCAACGTTTTACCAAATCCGGCTTCGAAAAACGAGGATCCATATATATTTCATTAGCCCAATAAAGCACGCGGACTTCTACATATAATCAACACCTCATCCCAACAGCATTTGAACCCACGATCTTATAATTGTGACCGGGGAACGCTACCTCTGGACCACCAAGACACTAAAAGCAGTCCTTGACTCTGCTATATTTCACAGAAAGCCTGTTCAACGAGCTTATGGCGCCGTGAACCTCTACTGGGGACCACCAGTGCCGCTTAGGTGTTCAGAGCAACGTTTTACCAAATCCGGCTTCGAAACACGAGGATCCATATATATTTCATTAGCCCAATAAAGCACACGGACTTCTCCATATAATCAACACCTCACCCCAGCGGGATTCAAACCCAATATCGTATAATTGTGACGAGGGAACGCTACCTCTGGACCACCAGGACAATAAAAGCAGTCCTAGACTCTGTTATATTTTACACCAATCCTGTTGAACGAGCTTATGGCGCCGTGAACCTCTAATGGTGACCACCCGTGCCGCTTAGGTGTTCAGAGCAACGTTTTACCAAATCCGGCTTCGAAACACGTGGATCGATATATATTTCATTAGCCTAATAAAGCACGCAGATTTCTACATATAATCAACACCTCACCCCACCAGGATTCGAGCCCACGATCTTATAATTGTGACCGGGGAACGCTACCACTGGACCACCAAGACACTAAAAGCAGTCCTTGACTCTGCTATATTTCAGAGAAAGCCTGTTCAACGAGCTTATGGCGCCGTGAACCTCTACTGGGGACCACCAGTGCCGCTTAGGTGTTCAGAGCAACGTTTTAACAAATCCGGCTTCGAAACACGAGGATCCATTTATATTTCATTAGCCCAATAAAGCACGCAGACTTCTACATATAATCAACACCTCACCCCACCAGGATTCAAACCCACAATCTTATAATTGTGACCAGGGAACGCTACCTCTGGGCCACCAGGAGACTAAAAGCAGTCCTAGAATCTGTTATGTTTCACACAAAGCCTGTTGAATGAGCTTATGGCAACGTGAACCTCTAATGGGGACCATCCGTGCCGCTTAGGTGATCAGAGCAATGTTTTACCAAATCCGGCTTCGAAACACGAGGATCCATATATATTTCATTAGCCCAATAAAGCACGCAGAGATTTCTAGCATATAATCAACACCTCACCCCACCAGGATTCAAACTTGCGATCTATAATTGTGACCGGGGAACGCTACCTCTGGGCCACCAGGACACTAAAAGCAGGCCTAGAACGCTGTTATATTTCACACAAAGCCTGTTGAACAAGCTTATGGCGCCGTGAACCTCTAATGGGGACCACCCGTGCCGCTTAGGTGATCAGAGCAACGTTTTACCAAATCCGGCTTCGAAAAACGAGGATCCATATATATTTCATTAGCCCAATAAAGCACACGGACTTCTACATATAATCAACACCTCACCCCAGCGGGATTCAAACCCAATATCGTATAATTGTGACGAGGGAACGCTACCTCTGGACCACCAGGACACTAAAAGCAGTCAGAGACTCTGTTATATTTCACGCAAAACCTGTTCAACGAGCTTATGGCTCCGTGAACCTCTACTGGGGACCACCAGTGCCGCTTAGGTGTTCAGAGCAACGTTTTACCAAATCCGGCTTCGAAACACGAGGATCGATATATATTTTATTAGCCTAATAAAGCACGCATATTTTTACATATAATCAACACCTCACCCCACCAGGATTCGAACCCACGATCTTATTATTGTGACCGGGGAACGCTACCTCTGGGCCACCAGGACACTAAAAGCAGTCCTAGACGCTGTTATATTTTACACAAAGCCTGGTGAACGAGCTAGGCGCCGTGAACTCCTAATGGGGACCAATTCGTACGCTATAGGGTGATCAGAGCAACGTTTACCAACCGCCGGAAAACGAGGTGATCCATATATATTTCATTAGCCCAATAAGCACGCTGACTTCTACATATAATCAAATTACCCATCCCAACAGCATTTGAACCCACGATCTTATATTCAGACCGGGAACGCTACCACTGGAACAATTAAGACACTAAAAGCAGTCCTGATTCTGCTATATTACAGAAAAGCCTGTTCAACTGTTTATGCCGTGAACCCTTACTGGGACAACCAGTGCTGCTGTTTAGTGTTCAGAGTAACGTACAACCAAGCCAAACACGAGGATCCATTTATATTTCATTAGCCCAATAAAGCACGCAGACTTCTACATATAATCAACACCTCACCCCACCAGGATTCAAACCTATGATCTTATAATTGTGACCGGGGAACGCTACCTCTGGGCCACCAGGACACTAAAAGCAGTCCTAGACTCTGTTATATTTCACACAAAACCTGTTCAACGAGCTTATGGCGCCGTGAACCTCTACTGGGGACCACCAGTGCCGCTTAGGTGTTCAGAGCAAAGTTTTACCAAATCCGGCTTCGAAACACGTGGATCGATATATATTTCATTAGCCTAATAAAGCATGCAGATTTCTACATATAATCAACACCTCACCCCACCAGGATTCGAGCCCACGATCTTATAATTGTGACCGGGGAACGCTACCTCTGGGCCACCAGGACACTAAAAGCAGTCCTAGACTCTGTTATATTTCACACAAAGCCTGTTGAACGAGCTTATGGCGCCGTGAACCTCTAATGGGGACCACCCGTGCCACTTAGGTGATCAGAGCAACGTTTTACCAAATCCGGCTTCGAAAAACGAGGATCCATATATATTTCATTAGCCCAATAAAGCACGCGGACTTCTACATATAATCAACACCTCACCCCACCAGGATTCAAACCCAAAATCTGATAATTGTGACCAGGGAATGCTACCTGTAGACCACCAGGACACTAAAAGCAGTCCTAGACTCTGTTACATTTCACGCAAAGCCTGTTCAACGAGCTTATGGCGCCGTGATCCTCTACTGGGGACCAGCAGTGCCGCTTAGGTGTTCAGAGCAACGTTTTACCAAATCTGGCTTCGAAACACGAGGAGCCATGTATATTACATTAGCCCAATAAAGCACGCGGACTTCTAAATATAATCAAAACCTCACCCCACCAGGATTCAAACCCACAATCTTATAATTGTGACCGGGGAACGCTACCTCTGGGCCACCAGGACACTAAAAGCAGTCCTAGAACGCTGTTATATTTCACACAAAGCCTGTTGAACAAGCTTAGGGCGCCGTGAACCTCTAATGGGGACCACCCGTGCCGCTTAGGTGATCAGACCAACGTTTTACCAAATCCGGCTTCGAAAAACGAGGATCCATATATATTTCATTAGCCCAATAAAGCACGCGGACTTCTACATATAATCAACACCTCATCCCAACAGCATTTGAACCCACGATCTTATAATTGTGACCGGGGAACGCTACCACTGGACCACCAAGACACTAAAAGCAGTCCTTGATTCTGCTATATTTCACAGAAAGCCTGTTCAACGAGCTTATGGCGCCGTGAACCTCTACTGGGGACAACCAGTGCTGCTTAGGTGTTCAGAGCAACGTTTTACAAATCCGGCTTCGAAACACGAGGATCCATTTATATTTCATTAGCCCAATAAAGCACGCAGACTTCTACATATAATCAACACCTCACCCCACCAGAATTCGAACCCACAATCTTATAATTGTGACCGGGAAACGCTACCTCTGGTCCACCAGGACACTAAAAGCAGTCCTAGAACGCTGTTATATTTCACACAAAGCTTGTTCAACGAGATTATGGCGCCATGAAGCTCTAATGGGGACCACCAGTGCCGCTTAGGTGTTCAGAGCAACGCGTTTTACCAACCGCTTCGAAACACGAGGATCCATATATATTTCCACCGTTCAATAATCACACCGGGCTTACATAATCAACACCTCACCCCACCAGAATAATCTGTACCACAATCTTAATTAGACCGGGGAAGGCTGCCTCTGGCTACCAGGACAATAAAAGGCAGTCCTGACTCCCCTGCTTTATTACACAGAGCATGTTCAACATCAAGTATGACGGTGAACTCTAACGGGACCACCTGTACGCTTTTAGGGTGATCAACAAAAGCAACGTTTTACCAAATCCAGATTCGAAACACAAGGAGCCATGTATATTACATTAGCCCAATAAAGCACGCGGACTTCTAAATATAATCAACACCTCATCCCACCAGCATTTGAACCCACGATCTTATAATTGTGACCGGGGAACGCTACCTCTGGACCACCAAGACACTAAAAGCAGTCCTTGACTCTGCTATATTTCACACAAAGCCTGTTCAACGAGCTTATGGCGCCGTGAACCTCTACTGGGGACCACCAGTGCCGCTTAGGTGTTCAGAGCAACGTTTTAACAAATTCGGCTTCGAAACACGAGGATCCATATATATTTCATTAGCCCAATATAGCACGCGGACTTCTACATATAATCAACACCTCACCCCACCAGGATTCAAACCCACAATCTTATAATTGTGACCAGGGAACGCTACCTCTGGGCCACCAGGAGACTAAAAGCAGTCCTAGAATCTGTTATGTTTCACACAAAGCCTCGTTGAATGAGCTTATGGCAACGTGAACCTCTAATGGGGACCATCCGTGCCGCTTAGGTGATCAGAGCAATGTTTTACCAAATCCGGCTTCGAAACACGAGGATCCATATATATTTCATTAGCCCAATATAGCACGCGGACTTCTACAAATAATCAACACCTCACCCCACCAGGATTCAAACCCACAATCTTATAATTGTGACCAGGGAACGCTACCTCTGGGCCACCAGGACACTAAAAGCAGTCCTAGAACGCTGTTATATTTCACACAAAGCTTGTTGAACAAGCTTATGGCGCCGTGAACCTCTAATGGGGACCACCCGTGCCGCTTAGGTGATCAGAGCAACGTTTTACCAAATCCGGCTTCGAAAAACGAGGATCCATATATTTTTCATTAGCCCAATAAAGCACACGGACTTCTACATATAATGAACACCTCACCCCAGCGGGATTCAAACCCAAAATCGTATAATTGTGACGAGGGAACGCTACCTGTGGACCACCAGGACACTAAAAGCAGTCCTAGACTCTGTTATATTTCACGCAAAACCTGTTCAACGAGCTTATGGCGCCGTGAACCTCTAATGGGGACCACCCGTGCCGCTTAGGTGATCAGAGCAACGTTTTACCAAATCCGGCTCCGAAACACGTGGATCGATATATATTTCATTAGCCTAATAAAGCACACAGATTTCTACATATAATCAACACCTCACCCCACCAGGATTCGAGCCCACGATCTTATAATTGTGACCGGGGATCGCTACCTCTGGGCCACCAGGACAATAAAAGCAGTCCTAGACTCTGTTATATTTCACACAAATCCTGTTGAACGAGCTTAGGGCGCCGTGAACCTCTAATGGGGACCACCCGTGCCGCTTAGGTGATCAGAGCAACGTTTTACCAAATCCGGCTTCGAAAAACGAGGATCCATATATATTTCATTAGCCCAATAAAGTACACGGACTTCTACATATAATCAACACCTCACCCCACCAGGATTCAAACCCAAAATCGTATTATTGTGACGAGGGAACGCTACCTGTGGACCACCAGGACACTAAAAGCAGTCCTAGACTCTGTTACATTTCACGCAAAGCCTGTTCAACGAGCTTATGGCGCCGTGATCCTCTACTGGGGACCACCAGTGCCGCTTAGGTGTTCAGAGCAACGTTTTACCAAATCCGGCTTCGAAACACGAGGATCCCTATATATTTCATTAGCCCAATAAAGCACGCGGACTTCTACATATAATCAACACCTCACCCCACCAGGATTCGAACCCACAATCTTATAATTGTGACCGGGAAACGCTACCTCTGGTCCACCAGGACACTAAAAGCAGTCCTAGAACGCTGTTATATTTCACACAAAGCTTGATCAACGAGATTATGGCGCCATGAAGCTCTAATGGGGACCACCAGTGCCGCTTAGGTGTTCAGAGCAACGTTTTACCAAATCCGGCTTCGAAACACGAGGAGCCATATATATTTCAATTGCCCAATAATCACACGGGCTTCTACATATAATCAACACCTCACCCCACCAGAATTCGTACCCACAATCTTATAATTGTGACCGGGGAAGGCTGCCTCTGGGCTACCAGGACAATAAAAGCAGTCCTTGACTCTGCTATATTTCACACAGAGCCTGTTCAACGACCCACGTTATGACTGTGTGAATATTTCACAGAAAGCCTGTTCAACGAGCTTATGGCGCCGTGAACCTCTACTGGGGACCACCAGTGCCGCTTAGGTGTTCAGAGCAACGTTTTACCAAATCCGGCTTCGAAACACGAGGATCCATATATATTTCATTAGCCCAATAAAGCACACGGACTTCTCCATATAATCAACACCTCACCCCAGCGGGATTCAAACCCAATATCGTATAATTGTGACGAGGGAACGCTACCTCTGGACCACCAGGACAATAAAAGCAGTCCTAGACTCTGTTATATTTTACACCAATCCTGTTGAACGAGCTTATGGCGCCGTGAACCTCTAATGGTGACCACCCGTGCCGCTTAGGTGTTCAGAGCAACGTTTTACCAAATCCGGCTTCGAAACACGTGGATCGATATATATTTCATTAGCCTAATAAAGCACGCAGATTTCTACATATAATCAACACCTCACCCCACCAGGATTCGAGCCCACGATCTTATAATTGTGACCGGGGAACGCTACCACTGGACCACCAAGACACTAAAAGCAGTCCTTGACTCTGCTATATTTCACAGAAAGCCTGTCAACGAGCTTATGGCGCCGTGAACCTCTACTGGGGACCACCAGTGCCGCTTAGGTGTTCAGAGCAACGTTTTACCAAATCCGGCTTCGAAACACGAGGATCCATATATATTTCATTAGCCCAATAAAGCACGCAGACTTCTCATATAATCAACACCTCACCCCACCAGGATTCAAACCTATGATCTTATAATTGTGACCGGGGAAGCTACCTCTGGGCCACCAGGACACTAAAAGCAGTCCTAGACTCTGTTATATTTCACACAAAACCTGTTCAACGAGCTTATGGCGCCGTGAACCTCTACTGGGGACCACCAGTGCCGCTTAGGTGTTCAGAGCAAAGTTTTACCAAATCCGGCTTCGAAACACGTGGATCGATATATATTTCATTAGCCTAATAAAGCATGCAGATTTCTACATATAATCAACACCTCACCCCACCAGGATTCGAGCCCACGATCTTATAATTGTGACCGGGGAACACTACCTCTGGGCCACCAGGACAATAAAAGCAGTCCTAGACTCTGTTATATTTCAAGCATGTTCAACGAGCTTATCATTAGCCTAATAAAGCACGCAGATTTCTACATATAATCAACACCTCACCCCACCAGGATTCGAGCCCACGATCTTAGAATTGTGACCGGGGAACGCTACCTCTGGGCCACCAGGACAATAAAAGCAGTCCTAGACTCTGTTATATTTCACACAAATCCTGTTGAACGAGCTTATGGCGCCGTGAACCTCTAATGGGGACCACCCGTGGCGCTTAGGTGATCAGAGCAACGTTTTACCAAATCCGGCTTCGAAAAACGAGGATCCATATATATTTCATAAGCCCAATAAAGCACGCGGACTTCTACATATAATCAACACCTCACCCCACCAGGATTCAAACCCAAAATCTGATAATTGTGACCAGGGAATGCTACCTGTGGACCACCAGGATACTAAAAGCAGTCCTAGACTCTGTTACATTTCACGCAAAGCCTGTTCAACGAGCTTATGGCGCCGTGATCCTCTACTGGGGACCACCAGTGCCGCTTAGGTGTTCAGAGCAACGTTTTACCAAATCTGGCTTCGAAACACGAGGAGCCATGTATATTACATTAGCCCAATAAAGCACGCGGACTTCTAAATATAATCAAAACCTCACCCCACCAGGATTCAAACCCACAATCTTATAATTGTGACCGGGGAACGCTACCTCTGGGCCACCAGGACACTAAAAGCAGTCCTAGAACGCTGTTATATTTCACACAAAGCCTGTTGAACAAGCTTAGGGCGCCGTGAACCTCTAATGGGGACCACCCGTGCCGCTTAGGTGATCAGACCAACGTTTTACCAAATCCGGCTTCGAAAAACGAGGATCCATATATATTTCATTAGCCCAATAAAGCACGCGGACTTCTACATATAATCAACACCTCATCCCAACAGCATTTGAACCCACGATCTTAGAATTGTGACCGGGGAACGCTACCTCTGGACCACCAAGACACTAAAAGCAGTCCTTGACTCTGCTATATTTCACACAAAGCCTGTTCAACGAGCTTATGGCGCCGTGAACCTCTACTGGGGACCACCAGTGCCGCTTAGGTGTTCAGAGCAACGTTTTACCAAATCCGGCTTCGAAACACGAGGATCCATATATATTTCATAAGCCCAATAAAGCACGCGGACTTCTACATATAATCAACACCTCACCCCACCAGAATTCGAACCCACAATCTTATAATTGTGACCGGGAAACGCTACCTCTGGTCCACCAGGACACTAAAAGCAGTCCTAGAACGCTGTTATATTTCACACAAAGCTTGTTCAACGAGATTATGGCGCCATGAAGCTCTAATGGGGACCACCAGTGCCGCTTAGGTGTTCAGAGCAACGTTTTACCAAATCCGGCTTCGAAACACGAGGATCCATATATATTTCAATTGCCCAATAATCACACGGGCTTCTACATATAATCAACACCTCACCCCACCAGAATTCGTACCCACAATCTTATAATTGTGACCGGGGAAGGCTGCCTCTGGGCTACCAGGACAATAAAAGCAGTCCTTGACTCTGCTATATTACACAGAGCATGTTCAACGACGTTATGACGGTGTGAACCTCTAACGGGGACCACCCGTGCCGCTTAGGTGATCAAAGCAACGTTTTACCAAATCCGGCTTCGAAACACGAGGAGCCATGTATATTACATTAGCCCAATAAAGCACGCGGACTTCTAAATATAATCAACACCTCACCCCACCAGGATTCAAACCCACAATCTTATAATTGTGACCGGGGAACGCTACCTCTGCACCACCAAGACACTAAAAGCAGTCCTTGACTCTGCTATATTTCACACACATCCTGTTCAACGAGCTTATGGCGCCGTGAACCTCTACTGGGGACCACCAGTGCCGCTTAGGTGTTCAGAGCAACGTTTTAACAAATCCGGCTTCGAAACACGAGGATCCATATATATTTCATTAGCCCAATATAGCACGCGGACTTCTACATATAATCAACACCTCACCCCACCAGGATTCAAACCCACAATCTTATAATTGTGACCAGGGAACGCTACCTCTGGGCCACCAGGAGACTAAAAGCAGTCCTAGAATCTGTTATGTTTCACACAAAGCCTGTTGAATGAGCTTATGGCAACGTGAACCTCTAATGGGGACCATCCGTGCCGCTTAGGTGATCAGAGCAATATTTTACCAAATCCGGCTTCGAAACACGAGGATCCATATATATTTCATTAGCCCAATAAAGCACGCAGACTTCTACATATAATCAACACCTCACCCCACCAGGATTCAAACCTATGATCTTATAATTGTGACCGGGGAACGCTACCTCTGGGCCACCAGGACACTAAAAGCAGTCCTAGAACGCTGTTATATTTCACACAAAGCCTGTTGAACAAGCTTATGGCGCCGTGAACCTCTAATGGGGACCACCCGTGCCGCTTAGGTGATCAGAGCAACGTTTTACCAAATCCGGCTTCGAAAAACGAGGATCCATATATATTTCATTAGCCCAATAAAGCACACGGACTTCTACATATAATCAACACCTCACCCCAGCGGGATTCAAACCCAAAATCGTATAATTGTGACGAGGGAACGCTACCTGTGGACCACCAGGACACTAAAAGCAGTCCTAGACTCTGTTATATTTCACGCAAAACCTGTTCAACGAGCTTATGGCGCCGTGAACCTCTACTGGGGACCACCAGTGCCGCTTAGGTGTTCAGAGCAACGTTTTACCAAATCCGGCTTCGAAACACGTGGATCGATATATATTTCATTAGCCTAATAAAGCACGCAGATTTCTACATATAATCAACACCTCACCCCACCAGGATTCGAGCCCACGATCTTATAATTGTGACCGGGGATCGCTACCTCTGGGCCACCAGGACAATAAAAGCAGTCCTAGACTCTGTTATATTTCACACAAATCCTGTTGAACGAGCTTATGGCGCCGTGAACCTCTAATGGGGACCACCCGTGCCGCTTAGGTGATCAGAGCAACGTTTTACCAAATCCGGCTTCGAAAAACGAGGATCCATATATATTTCATTAGCCCAATAAAGCACACGGACTTCTACATATAATCAACACCTCACCCCACAGGATTCAAACCCAAAATCTTATAATTGTGACCAGGGAACGCTACCTGTGGACCACCAGGACACTAAAAGCAGTCCTAGACTCTGTTACATTTCACGCAAAGCCTGTTCAACGAGCTTATGGCGCCGTGATCCTCTACTGGGAACCACCAGTGCCGCTTAGGTGTTCAGAGCAACGTTTTACCAAACCCGGCTTCGAAACACGAGGATCCATATATATTTCATTAGCCCAATAAAGCACGCGGACTTCTACATATAATCAACACCTCACCCCACCAGGATTCGAACCCACAATCTTATAATTGTGACCGGGAAACGCTACCTCTGGTCCACCAGGAGACTAAAAGCAGTCCTAGACTCTGTTATATTTCACACAAAGCTTGTTCAACGAGATTATGGGGCCATGAAGCTCTAATGGGGACCACCAGTGCCGCTTAGGTATTCAGAGCAACGTTTTACCAAATCCGGCTTCGGAAAACGAGGATCCATATATATTTCATTAGCCCAATAAAGCACGCAGACTTCTACATATAATCAACACCTCATCCCAACAGCATTTGAACCCACGATCTTATAATTGTGACCGGGGAACTTACCTTCAGCCACCAGGACACTAAAAGCAGTCCTAGACTCTGTTATATTTCACACAAAGCCTGTTGAATGAGCTTATGGCGCCGTGAACCTCTAATGGGAACCACCCGTGCCGCTTAGGTGATGAGAGCAATTTTTTACCCAATCCGGCTTCGAAATACGAGGATCCATATATATTTCATTAGCCCAATAAAGCACGCGGACTTCTACATATAATCAACACCTCATCCCAACAGCATTTGAACCCACGATCTTATAATTGTGACCGGGGAACGCTACCTCTGGACCACCAAGACACTAAAAGCAGTCCTTGACTCTGCTATATTTCACAGAAAGCCTGTTCAACGAGCTTATGGCGCCGTGAACCTCTACTGGGGACCACCAGTGCCGCTTAGGTGTTCAGAGCAACGTTTTACCAAATCCGGCTTCGAAACACGAGGATCCATATATATTTCATTAGCCCAATAAAGCACACGGACTTCTCCATATAATCAACACCTCACCCCAGCGGGATTCAAACCCAATATCGTATAATTGTGACGAGGGAACGCTACCTCTGGACCACCAGGACAATAAAAGCAGTCCTAGACTCTGTTATATTTTACACCAATCCTGTTGAACGAGCTTATGGCGCCGTGAACCTCTAATGGTGACCACCCGTGCCGCTTAGGTGTTCAGAGCAACGTTTTACCAAATCCGGCTTCGAAACACGTGGATCGATATATATTTCATTAGCCTAATAAAGCACGCAGATTTCTACATATAATCAACACCTCACCCCACCAGGATTCGAGCCCACGATCTTATAATTGTGACCGGGGAACGCTACCACTGGACCACCAAGACACTAAAAGCAGTCCTTGACTCTGCTATATTTCAGAGAAAGCCTGTTCAACGAGCTTATGGCGCCGTGAACCTCTACTGGGGACCACCAGTGCCGCTTAGGTGTTCAGAGCAACGTTTTAACAAATCCGGCTTCGAAACACGAGGATCCATTTATATTTCATTAGCCCAATAAAGCACGCAGACTTCTACATATAATCAACACCTCACCCCACCAGGATTCAAACCCACAATCTTATAATTGTGACCAGGGAACGCTACCTCTGGGCCACCAGGAGACTAAAAGCAGTCCTAGAATCTGTTATGTTTCACACAAAGCCTGTTGAATGAGCTTATGGCAACGTGCGGAACCCCAATGGGGACCATCCGTGCCGCTTAGGTGATCAGAGCAACGTTTTACCAAATCCGGCTTCGAAACACGAGGATCCATATATATTTCATTAGCCCAGTAAAACACTCGGACTTCTACATATAATCAACACCTCACCCCACCAGGATTCAAACCTATGATCTTATAATTGTGACCAGGGAACGCTACCTCTGGGCCACCAGGACACTAAAAGCAGTCCTAGAACGCTGTTATATTTCACACAAAGCCTGTTGAACAAGCTTATGGCGCCGTGAACCTCTAATGGGGACCACCCGTGCCGCTTAGGTGATCAGAGCAACGTTTTACCAAATCCGGCTTCGAAAAACGAGGATCCATATATATTTCATTAGCCCAATAAAGCACACGGACTTCTACATATAATCAACACCTCACCCCAGCGGGATTCAAACCCAATATCGTATAATTGTGACGAGGGAACGCTACCTCTGGACCACCAGGACACTAAAAGCAGTCAGAGACTCTGTTATATTTCACGCAAAACCTGTTCAACGAGCTTATGGCTCCGTGAACCTCTACTGGGGACCACCAGTGCCGCTTAGGTGTTCAGAGCAACGTTTTACCAAATCCGGCTTCGAAACACGTGGATCGATATATATTTCATTAGCCTAATAAAGCACGCAGATTTCTACATATAATCAACACCTCACCCCACCAGGATTCGAGCCCACGATCTTATAATTGTGACCGGGGAACGCTACCTCTGGGCCACCAAGACAATAAAAGCAGTCCTAGACTCTGTTATATTTCACACAAATCCTGTTGAACGAGCTTAGGGCGCCGTGAACCTCTAATGGGGACCACCCGTGCCGCTTAGGTGATAAGAGCAACGTTTTACCAAATCCGGCTTCGAAAAACGAGGATCCATATATATTTCATTAGCCCAATAAAGCACGCGGACTTCTACATATAATCAACACCTCATCCCAACAGCATTTGAACCCACGATCTTATAATTGTGACCGGGGAACGCTACCACTGGACCACCAAGACACTAAAAGCAGTCCTTGATTCTGCTATATTTCACAGAAAGCCTGTTCAACGAGCTTATGGCGCCGTGAACCTCTACTGGGGACCACCAGTGCCGCTTAGGGTTTCAGAGCAACGTTTTACAAATCCGGCTTCGAAACACGAGGATCCATTTATATTTCATTAGCCCAATAAAGCACGCAGACTTCTACATATAATCAACACCTCACCCCACCAGGATTCAAACCTATGATCTTATAATTGTGACCGGGGAACGCTACCTCTGGGCCACCAGGACACTAAAAGCAGTCCTAGACTCTGTTATATTTCACGCAAAACCTGTTCAACGAGCTTATGGCGCCGTGAACCTCTACTGGGTATCACCAGTGCCGCTTAGGTGTTCAGAGCAAAGTTTTACCAAATCCGGCTTCGAAACACGTGGATCGATATATATTTCATTAGCCTAATAAAGCACGCAGATTTCTACATATAATCAACACCTCACCCCACCAGGATTCGAGCCCACGATCTTATAATTGTGACCGGGGAACGCTACCTCTGGGCCACCAGGACAATAAAAGCAGTCCTAGACTCTGTTATATTTTACACAAATCCTGTTGAACGAGCTTATGGCGCCGTGAACCTCTAATGGGGACCACCCGTGGCGCTTAGGTGATCAGAGCAACGTTTTACCAAATGCGGCTTCGAAAAACGAGGATCCATATATATTTCATTAGCCCAATAAAGCACGCGGACTTCTACATATAATCAACACCTCACCCCACCAGGATTCAAACCCAAAATCTGATAATTGTGACCAGGGAATGCTACCTGTAGACCACCAGGACACTAAAAGCAGTCCTAGACTCTGTTACATTTCACGCAAAGCCTGTTCAACGAGCTTATGGCGCCGTGATCCTCTACTGGGGACCACCAGTGCCGCTTAGGTGTTCAGAGCAACGTTTTACCAGATCCGGCTTCGAAACACGAGGAGCCATGTATATTACATTAGCCCAATAAAGCACGCGGACTTCTAAATATAATCAACACCTCAACCCACCAGGATTCAAACCCACAAACTTATAATTGTGACCGGGGAACGCTACCTCTGGGCCACCAGGACACTAAAAGCAGTCCTAGAACGCTGTTATATTTCACACAAAGCCTGTTGAACAAGCTTAGGGCGCCGTGAACCTCTAATGGGGACCACCCGTGCCGCTTAGGTGATCAGACCAACGTTTTACCAAATCCGGCTTCGAAAAACGAGGATCCATATATATTTCATAAGCCCAATAAAGCACGCGGACTTCTACATATAATCAACACCTCATCCCAACAGCATTTGAACCCACGATCTTATAATTGTGACCGGGGAACGCTACCTCTGGACCACCAAGACACTAAAAGCAGTCCTTGACTCTGCTATATTTCACACAAAGCCTGTTCAACGAGCTTATGGCGCCGTGAACCTCTACTGGGGACCACCAGTGCCGCTTAGGTGTTCAGAGCAACGTTTTACCAAATCCGGCTTCGAAACACGAGGATCCATATATATTTCATAAGCCCAATAAAGCACGCGGACTTTTACATATAATCAACACCTCACCCCACCAGAATTCGAACCCACAATCTTATAATTGTGACCGGGAAACGCTACCTCTGGTCCACCAGGACACTAAAAGCAGTCCTAGAACGCTGTTATATTTCACACAAAGCTTGTTCAACGAGATTATGGCGCCATGAAGCTCTAATGGGGACCACCAGTGCCGCTTAGGTGTTCAGAGCAACGTTTTACCAAATCCGGCTTCGAAACACGAGGATCCATATATATTTCAATTGCCCAATAATCACACGGGCTTCTACATATAATCAACACCTCACCCCACCAGAATTCGTACCCACAATCTTATAATTGTGACCGGGGAAGGCTGCCTCTGGGCTACCAGGACAATAAAAGCAGTCCTTGACTCTGCTTTATTACACAGAGCATGTTCAACGACGTTATGACGGTGTGAACCTCTAACGGGGACCACCCGTGCCGCTTAGGTGATCAAAGCAACGTTTTACCAAATCCGGCTTCGAAACACGAGGAGCCATGTATATTACATTAGCCCAATAAAGCACGCGGACTTCTAAATATAATCAACACCTCACCCCACCAGGATTCAAACCCACAATCTTATAATTGTGACCGGGGAACGCTACCTCTGCACCACCAAGACACTAAAAGCAGTCCTTGACTCTGCTATATTTCACACACATCCTGTTCAACGAGCTTATGGCGCCGTGAACCTCTACTGGGGACCACCAGTGCCGCTTAGGTGTTCAGAGCAACGTTTTACCAAATCCGGCTTCGAAACACGAGGATCCATATATATTTCATTAGCCCAATAAAGCACGCGGACTTCTACATATAATCAACACCTCACCCCACCAGGATTCAAACCCACAATCTTATAATTGTGACCAGGGAACGCTACCTCTGGGCCACCAGGAGACTAAAAGCAGTCCTAGAATCTGTTATGTTTCACACAAAGCCTGTTGAATGAGCTTATGGCAACGTGAACCTCTAATGGGGACCATCCGTGCCGCTTAGGTGATCAGAGCAATATTTTACCAAATCCGGCTTCGAAACACGAGGATCCATATATATTTCATTAGCCCAATAAAGCACGCAGGCTTCTACATATAATCAACACCTCACCCCACCAGGATTCAAACCTATGATCTTATAATTGTGACCGGGGAACGCTACCTCTGGGCCACCAGGACACTAAAAGCAGGCCTAGAACGCTGTTATATTTCACACAAAGCCTGTTGAACAAGCTTATGGCGCCGTGAACCTCTAATGGGGACAACCCGTGCCGCTTAGGTGATCAGAGCAACGTTTTACCAAATCCGGCTTCGAAAAACGAGGAGCCATATATATTTCATTAGCCCAATAAAGCACACGGACTTCTACATATAATCAACACCTCACCCCAGCGGGATTCAAACCCAATATCGTATAATTGTGACGAGGGAACGCTACCTCTGGACCACCAGGACACTAAAAGCAGTCAGAGACTCTGTTATATTTCACGCAAAACCTGTTCAACGAGCTTATGGCTCCGTGAACCTCTACTGGGGACCACCAGTGCCGCTTAGGTGTTCAGAGCAACGTTTTACCAAATCCGGCTTCGAAACACGTGGATCGATATATATTTCATTAGCCTAATAAAGCACGCAGATTTCTACATATAATC
>NW_024741371.1:0-7500 GCF_018991925.1 Homarus americanus
AAATCCTCTTCCTTCTTGTATTGGCAAGGGGAGTTTGCTTTAACTTAGGTATGCTAGCCAAAGTAAAAATAGATGCCCCTTCCTTATTGGTGTTGTCGATGGCACAGCACAGCACAGCACCGTGCCTATGACGAAATCAACTTCATTAAACTCAACTCATACTTCAAATGCACCAAGAGAACTTGTACACCAGAATGGGAGACCGTCAGAGTCAATCGAGGGTCGATTTAATAGCATACTACAAAACGCACACCCGAATGGGAGACCGTCAAAAGAATCAATCGGGGTCGATTTGATAACATACTACGAAACTTGCACACCCGAATGGGAGACCGTCAAAGTCAATCGGGGGTCGATTTAATAGCATACTACAGAAACTTGCACACCCGAATGGGAGACCGTCAAAGTCAATCGGGGGTCGATTTGATAGCATGCTATAGAAACTTGCACACCCGAATGGGAGACAGTCAAAGTCAATCCGGGGTCGATTTAATAGCATACTAGAGAAACTTGCACACCCGAATGGGAGACCGTCAAAGTCAATCGGGGGTCGATTTAATAGCATACTACAGAAACTTGCACACCCGAATGGGAGACCGTCAAAGTCAATCGGGGATCGATTTGATAGCATACTACAGAAACTTGCACACCCGAATGGGAGACCGTCAAAGTCAATCGGGGGTCGATTTAATAGCATACTACAGAAACTTGCACACCCGAATGGGACACCGTCAAAGTCAATCGGGGGTCGATTTGATAGCATACTACAGAAACTTGCACACCCGAATGGGAGACCGTCAAAGTCAATCGGGGATCGATTTGATAGCATACCACAGAAACTTGCACACCCGAATGGGAGACCGTCAAAGTCAATCGGGGGTCGATTTAATAGCATACCACAGAAACTTGCACACCCGAATGGGAGACCGTCAAAGTCAATCGGGGGTCGATTTGATAGCATACTACAGAAACTTGCACACCCGAATGGGAGACAGTGAAAGTCAATCGGGGGTCGATTTAATAGCATACTACAGAAACTTGCACACCCGAATGGGAGACAGTCAAAGTCAATCGGAGGTCGATTTAATAGCATACTAAAGAAACTTGCACACCCGAATGGGAGACCGTCAAAGTCAATCGGGGGTCGATTTAATAGCATACTACAGAAACTTGCACACCCGAATGGGAGACCATCAAAGTCAATCGGGGGTCGATTTGATAGCATACTACAGAAACTTGCACACCCGAATGGGAGACAGTCAAAGTCAATCGGGGGTCGATTTAATAGCATACTACAGAAACACGAATGGGAGACACACAATCGGGGGTCGATTTGGCCCAGAAACTTGCAATCAACCCTTGCAAAATGGGAGACCGTCAAAGTGAATCGGGGGTCGATTTGATAGCATACTACAGAGAACTTGCACACCCGAATGGGAGACCGTCAAAGTCAATCGGGGGTCGATTTGATAGCATACTACAGAGAACTTGCACACCCGGATGGGAGACAGTCAAAGTCAATCGGGGGTCGATTTAATAGCATACTACAGAAACTTGCACACCCGAATGGGAGACCGTCAAAGTCAATCGGGGGTCGATTTGATAGCATACTACAGAAACTTGCACACCCGAATGGGAGACCGTCAAAGTCAATCGGGGGTCGATTTGATAGCATACTACAGAAACTTGCACACCCGAATGGGAGACAGTGAAAGTCAATCGGGGGTCGATTTAATAGCATACTACAGAAACTTGCACACCCGAATGGGAGACAGTGAAAGTCAATCGGGGGTCGATTTAATAGCATACTACAGAAACTTGCACACCCGAATGGGAGACAGTCAAAGTCAATCGGGGAATTCGATTTAATATTAACATACTACAGAAACTTGCACCCGAATGGGGAGATAGTAAAGATCAATGAGTCGATTTGATAGCATACTACAGAAACTTGCACACCCGAATGGGAGACCGTCAAAAGTCAATCGAGGGTCGGTTAATAGCATGCTACAGAAACTTGCACACCAAATGGAGACCGTCAAAGTCAATCGGGGGTCGAGCATACTTTACAAAATGATCCGAGAATCTGCACACACACCGAGTGGGAGACGGTGATGAAAACGTCCGCCCTTATATGTTCGATTGCACTATTTCACTATATTAAGGGGAGAGGGTGCCTTCGCACACATATTCGGTGTGAAATATCTTCCGCCCCCCAGCGGAGCGCTTCGGCGCCTCTGCGAAGCAAAGCGCGGCATTCAAAAACAACAACCAAAATTGCCGTCGCTTTCCCTTCCCTGCCCTGCAATGGCTGGAGCAGCAGCAGAAGAAGAGAGAGAGAAAATAGTCTCATGGGGTCAGAGGAATGGCAGTGGGGCGCGATCTATGAATTTCACTAGCCAGGTCTGTCTCCCAATTGAACATTATTACTCTCTCGGCGCGCACGTCGCCACCACGGTTTCCGCGACAGCAGCAGCATCATGATGTTGCGTCTATTGTAAGTCCGGAACCGGGTTATTCGGCTGTTCGCGAACAGTCAGGTTTTAACCTTGCCTAACAAACGATCAAACAACTTCCACTCTCGAGGTGCGGTACGGTGACTGTCCTATCGTCCGCTCTTGTATGCTGGATTGCACTATTTCACTATATTACGGGGAGAGGGTGCCTTCACACACCTATTCGGTGTGGAATATCTTCCGCCCCCAGCGGGCGCCGCGCCTCTCGAAAGCGACATTCAAAAACAACAACCAAAGTTGCCGTCGCTTTCCCTTCCTGCCCTGCAATGGCTGGAGCAGCAGCAGCAGCAGCAGAGAAGAAGAGAGAGAGAGAAAAGTCTCATGGGGTCAGAGGAATGGCAGTGGAGCGGGTTCTATGAATTTCACTAGCCAGGTCTGTCTCCCAATTGAACATTATTACTCTCTCGGCGCACACGTCGCCACCCGGTTTCCGCGACAGCAGCAGCATCATGATGTTGCGTCTATTGTAAGTCCGGAACCGGGTTATTCGGCTGTTCGCGAACAGTCAGGTTTTAACCTTGCCTAACAAACGATCAAACAACTTCCACTCTCGAGGTGCGGTACGGTGACTGTCCTATCGTCCGCTCTTGTATGCTGGATTGCACTATTTCACTATATTAAGGGGAGAGGGTGCCTTCACACACATATTCGATGTGAAATATCTTCCGCCCCCCAGCGGAGCGCTTCGGCGCCTCTGCGAAGCAAAACGCGGCATTCAAAAACAACAACCAAAATTGCCGTCGATTTCCTCTCCCTGCCCTGCAATGGCTGGAGCAGAAGGAGAGCGAGAGAGAGAATAGTCTCATTGGGTCAGAGGAATGGCAGTGGAGCGGGCTAATGGCGAGTAGGCTCGCGATCTATCAATTACACTAGCCAGGTCGCTCTCCCTATTGAACATTATTACTCTCTCTCGGCGCACACGTCGCCACTGCGGTTTCCGCGACAGCAGCAGCAGCAGCATCATGATGTTGCATCCACCAATTAGTCCGGAACCGGGTTATTCGGCTGTCTGCGAACAGTCCGGTTTTAACCTTACCCAACAAACAACATCCACTCTCGAGGTGCGGTATGGTGAATGTCCTATCGTCCGACCTTGTATGCTGGATTGCACTATTTCACTTTATTAAGGGGAGAGGGTGCCTTCACACACATATTCGGTGTGAAATATCTTCCGCCCCCCAGCGGAGCGCCTCTGTGAAGCAAAGCGCGGCATTCAAAACAACAACCATAATTGCCGTCGCTTCCCTGCCCTGCAATGGCTGGAGCAGAAGGAGAGAGATTTTAGTCTCATTGGATCAGAGGAATGGCAGTGGAGTGGGCTTATGGCGAGTAGCCTCGCGCTCTATCAATTACACTTGCCAGGTCTCTCTTCCGTTTGGACATTATTTACTCCGTCTCTCTCTCGGCGCACACGTCGCCACCCTACTAGTTTCCTTCACAGCATATGCTGCGGCCTTTCAGTCCGGGCTCCCCTTCGCCTTGCTGTCTGCCCAACTTAGCGGACTTGCGTTGGCTGATCACCCCGTCTTCGCGTCTGTGCCGGCCTTCAATGCAGCGCCCAACCGTCTCTTGACCGAGATTCATTGCACTATTCCACGCGCAAACGGCTACCCTAAATGTGCATAGACAACGGTCATGGTTCAACACGACCAGGGCGCAGTCTGGGAGCCGAGTATACTAAAAAGAGAGTTTAGCAGCCAAAACTCGTCAAAGCACACGTTGGGTTACCCCATCACCTAACAACGATGATGGCGGTTCCCACCCGTGAAATACACAACCTAACCAATATTGGGCGACGATGGCGCTCATGAGCCCACGTCCCCACAAACAGTAAGAGAAAGAGAGAGAGGAGGAGATGGGCCAATGTCTTATGCCTCGCTGGGGCAAAGAGAAGAGAAGAGGAGCGGATAAGGGAGGAGATTGGCCAACGTGCGGTCCCTCGCCCAATGTCGGCTGCCTCGCTGGAGCTGGGTAAAGAGGAGAGGAGCGGATAAGGGAGGAGATTGGCACACACGGTGGCGCTGCCGGCGCCGAGGATAGCAAGAGAAGGTGCAGTTTGATCTGATCATCTGGTTTGCTATTTCTCTAAGGCCAACGTGCGGTCCCTCGCCCAATGTCGGCTGCCTCGCTGGGGCAAAGAGAAGAGGAGAGGATAAGGGAGGAGATTGGCACACACGGTGGCGCTGCCGGCGCCGAGGATAGCGAGAGAAGGTGCAGTTTGATCTGATCATCTGGTTTGCTATTTCTCTAAGGCCAACGTGCGGTCCCTCGCCCAATGTCTTCTGCCTCGCTGGGGCAAGGAGAAGAGAAGAGGAGCGGATAAGGGAGGAGATTCGCCAACGTGCGGTCCCTCGCCCAATGTCGGCTGCCTCGCTGGAGCTGGGGCAAAGAGGAGCGGATAAGGGAGGAGATTGGCACACACGGTGGCGCTGCCGGCGCCGAGGATAGCAAGAGAAGGTGCAGTTAGATCTGATCATCTGGTTTGCTATTTCTCTAAGGCCAACGTGCGGTCCCTCGCCCAATGTCTTCTGCCTCTCTCTCAATCTCACTATTTTGGCCGCCGTGATAGGCGCCGCCAACAGCAGCAGCTACCTGGTTGATCCTGCCAGTAGTCATATGCTTGTCTCAAAGATTAAGCCATGCATGTGTAAGTACAAGCCGATTTAAGGCGAAACCGCGAATGGCTCATTAAATCAGCTATGTTTCATTGGATCTATAAACCCACTTACTTGGATAACTGTGGCAATTCTAGAGCTAATACATGCAATTGGTCTCTGACCGCAAGGGAAGAGCGCTTTTATTAGTTCAAAACTGGTCGGGCCCCGGTCCGTAACCCACCTGTGGTGAATCTGAATAACTTCGGGCTGAGCGCACGGTCTCCGCACCGGCGCCGCTTCTTTCAAGTGTCTGCCTTATCAGCTTTCGATTGTAGGTTATGCGCCTACAATGGCTATAACGGGTAACGGGGAATCAGGGTTCGATTCCGGAGAGGGAGCCTGAGAAACGGCTACCACATCTAAGGAAGGCAGCAGGCACGCAAATTACCCACTCCCGGCACGGGGAGGTGGTGACGAAAAATAACGATGTGAGTCTCATCCGAGGCCTCGCAATCGGAATGAGTACACTTTAAATCCTTTAACGAGTATCCATTGGAGGGCAAGTCTGGTGCCAGCAGCCGCGGTAATTCCAGCTCAATAGCGTATATTAAAGTTGTTGCGGTTAAAAAGCTCGTAGTTGGATCTCAGTTCCGGACTGACGGTGCACCGCCCGGTGTTTACTGTCACGCTCCGAACAGCCGCCCGCCGGCTCGCCGGGATGCTCTTTGTCGAGTGTCGAGTGGCCGGAAGAGTTTACTGAAAAAATTAGAGTGCTCAGAGCAGGCTATTTGAATGGCGAATGGTGATGCATGGAATAATGGAATAGGACCTCGGTTCTATTTTGTTGGTTTTCGGAACCAGAGGTAATGACTAATCGGAACAGGCGGGGCATTCGTATTACGCTAGAGGTGAAATTCTTGGACCGTCGCAAGACGAACTACTGCAACATTTGCCAAGGATGTTTTCATTAATCAAGAACGAAAGTTAGAGGTTCGAAGGCGATCAGATACCGCCTAGTTCTAACCATAAACGATGCCAACTAGCGATCCGGCGTTATTCCCATGACCCGGCGGGCAGCTTCGAAACCAAAGTCTTTGGGTTCCGGGGAAATATGGTTACAAAGCTGAAACTTAAAGGAATTGGAAGGGCACCACCAGGAGAGGAGCCTGCGGCTTAATTGACTCAACACGGAAACCTCACCAGGCCCAGACACCGGAAGGATTGACAGATTGAGAGCTCTTTCTCGATTCGGTGGGTGGTGGTGCATGGCCGTTCTTAGTTGGTGGAGCGATTTGTCTGGTTAATTCCGATAACGAACGAGACTCTGGCCTACTAAGTAGTCGACGGATCTCCAGAAAATGGTGTCCAGTTCGCAACTTCTTCTTAGAGGGATAAGCGGCAATTCTAGCCGCTGAGATTGAGCAATAACAGGTCTGTGATGCCCTTAGATGTTCTGGGCGCCGCGCTCACTGAAGGGATCAACGAGTTTTCCCCCTCCGAGGAGGGTAACCCGTTCAAAGCCTTTCTTGATAGGGATTGGGGCTTGCAATTGTTTCCCATGAACGAGAATTCCCAGTAAGTGCAAGTCATCAGCTTGCTGACGTCCCTGCCCTTTGTACACACCGCCCGTCGCTACTACCGATTGAATGATTTAGTGAGGCCTTGGACTGGCGCTCTTGGATTATCGGCCCGTTGCCGCGAGGTTTTCTGGGAGTCGTCGCCTCGAACTGACGGAAAGATGTCCAAACTTGATCATTTAGAGGAAGTAAAAGTCGTAACAAGGTTTCCGTGGGTGAACCTGCGGAAGGATCATTAAAGAGAAAGAGAACGGGGCGCTCTTAAAACTACTACTACTACTCTCCTGATTTGGGCGGTCTCGGGCTCTGCTCTGGCAACTCCAGCAGCGAAAGAGGACAATCCCGGCCCCCGCACCAAAAATAGGTACCACCACGCTGTAGGTGGACCACACTCGGGCGAGAGCGCGAAGACCGGAGGAGGAGGACGGACGGGGCTTTGGACGGCTGCCCGTCCGTTCCTTACTACCGACGAATAAGCCTCTTGACCCAAAAAGAGTGAAATTCAAGTGTCAAAAAACAACAACAAGCCGTCCGGCCAAACCCAAACCACAAACTTGGGCTATGTCTGTCAAACCCTTTCATTGAGACTCGACCTGTGATGGTTAGTCGCAAAAAGACCAAATGGCAAATACACAACTCTTAACGGGGGATCACTCGGCTCGTGGGTCGATGAAGACCGCAGCAAACTGCGTGTCGGTATGTGAATCGCAAGAATACCAGATACATCGACAAGTTGAACGCATATTGCGGCGGCAGCCATATGAGCTTGTCGCCGCCACTCCTCTACGAGGGTCGGAAATATACATCCAT
>NW_024741372.1:0-14085 GCF_018991925.1 Homarus americanus
TCTTTAAGAGTGCCAACACCTAGCTTGGATCTGTCCCTAGGGTTCTCAACATCAAGAGTTAGAAGGAAAATCATATAGATATATAGATATATGACTAGATAAGTATATAGATAGATAGCTAGGGAGATAGATAAGGACATAAGTAGATAGGAAGATAAATAGAAAATATAAACATTATCAATTTCGTCAAAAAACGGTTGGAGGGGGGGGGGTCTGCCTGAATAGTGTTGCCGACTCTACTTTAGGCGCCCGGGTCAGGAGTCGAGGATAGCAGAAAAAAACTGTACACACACAAAAATATCCTAATGTTTGTTTAAGCATTTGTGTGTGTGTGTGTGTGTGTGTGTGTGTGTGTGTGTGTGTGTGTGTATTCGCACACAGGGTGGTGAAATGCGTCTTGTGTGGCAGTATTTTTTTTTTAGTGTTAAGGTGCAGGCAATGCTTGCTCCCTTTAGCTTTTAGCTACCACCGTTGGCTAGCCCTCATGGTGAACAGAGAAGCAACTTGCATAAGTCTTCCCCTGCCAGCACAAAGACTCTTCATCATCAAGACTCCTGTTGTGCCTCCTTGTGGCAACACAAGGTAACTGGGTGCCTCGTGTGCCCAGGCTAGACCAGCAGGGGATCTTGGAGTAGCAGTGGGTTCCAGAGGGACGGTGCATAAGACCACTGGCATGTGGAAACATTCTAGCGCCTACCAATCACCGCCCCGCTGTCTTGCGGATTAACCTTGGTAGGTATAAGGCCACTCCAGTAAACCCCGAACTAAAAATCTGCGGTGGAACCACGCATCAGGCAGACATGCTTACAGAGCTCCAACAAGACCCCAACGGGGTATAGGCCCCAAAGCCGACAACAGTTAGTGTGTGTGTGTGTGTGTGTGTGTGTGTGTGTGAGTTCATGTCCACATTGTCTTATTTGTGCATGCGTAAGAGTGTGTGTAAGCGTGTGCATTTGTCTTATGCATGTACTGTATGTATGTATGTATGTACAGTATGTAAACATGTACAATATGTATGTATGTACAGTATGCATACAAAAAGGATTTACTTGAAGGCAGAAGACTTATGAAGACTTAGAGTAAAAGAGGTATTTTGGGGAAAGTTTAGACAGGCAAGTTAGACGCCGTGAAATGCCGTTTTATCTTAACCCCGCTATCCGTGGTTACGGTGCGTGTGTGTGTGATAACTGGGCACCTCGTCTGTCTGATTCTCTTTTCCCCCTCACATTTTCTCCTCACACCCGCCCTCCCTCTGATTCATGCTCTGTCTCTTTTTCTCCCGTGTCTCTCTGTCTCTCTCTCTCTGTCTGTTTCTTTCTAACTCTACGTTTTACTCTCTCTCTCTCTCTCTCTCTCTCTCTCTCTCTCTCTCTCTCTCTCTCTCTCTCTCTCTCTGTCTGTTTCTTTCTAACTCTACGTTTTACTCTCTCTCTCTCTCTCTCTCGTGTTTCTTCGTTTACGCTAATGGAAATGCGGTAACCACTAAAATATATGTATACATAAAATATACATATAGTGTTATAATGTTTCCCTCTTTTATTGCTCTTCTTTCCCTTCTCTTCTTAGTGTGTGTTTTTGTCAATTTTTTTCCTTTCTCCCTCTCTCTATATATAAAGCCATAAACATCCTTCTATCGGCCTTTCTTCCATGTTGATCTTATATTTTATCGAAACAGAATGTGAAATATGGAGAAGCTCATCCAGTTCCGTTCCAGAGTTAAGAACTACTTGTGTAGACAGACGTGTTCTAACAGTACCCACGAGAGGATTAAACATGTATAAAATGAGACGTGGAATGGTATTAGCTGGAGGAGTTTTACACTTACGACGGACTATAGGCTACAGCTGAAGGATATACGCAAACCATATACAAATATATCTTGGCGTTTGTGGTAAAGGTAATAACCATCATCAGAACCATCTATAGAAATAAGAAACAACATTGTTCAGAAAACGAAATGTTTTGAAAAAAGATGAACAGTGAAGTCAAATGCATTTATGGTAACAACGGGCACTTATAATAAAATACTATCAAGTTAACTGAGGATGACAACAGAGGTCCCCGTGTGAGTGACAGTGTTTCCTGGCTCTTTTTTATATATCCTTCGCGTCTAAAATATTTCTCCAGTAGAAACAAAAACTTGTGAAAAAATCTTTTATCGTGTGATTCTCTCGGCGAAATATACCCCGGTATTCAGGTCTGTAATACGAAAACGTAAAATTTGAAGAAAAAAAAAGTTGAATAGAACGGGATAGAATTTTGATTACAAGTATCACTACATACCGTACTTATTACTTTATTGTAAGTTTACGGGATCATTGAAAGATACTCAGTCAGAGGAGCTCAGGTGTGTGGGAGACGCTGTTGGCTGCGTGACGTAGTCCTCCTGCAACAGCGCCGGGTGGAGGTAGTGTGTGCGGGCGTGCGGGCGGGTGGTTAGTGTGGGTGTTGGGAGGTGGGTGGGAACGGACGGAGTCGTACCTCTACCCGCGACAGGCGCCCTTGAGCAAGCAAAGGACTCTTGTCTATGTCTTTGATGTCAGCATTTCCGCACGGTGCCTGAGTTTTACCAGGAGCAGTGTTTAAGTCTTGCGATAACTAGTTGACGGATGCTAACATCGGTGACTGACGACAGGCTGACGGAAGACGACATGAAAGACTAACTTAGCGCTCTACACTCTTATTATTCATCCCTACACTGAGTCTCCAGTCAGCTAACCATGCTTCCTCACCCTGCCTTAAGTGGGGTGACATCCATGACAGTATTAGTGGAAGCGTAGTGTGTGTGTGTGTGTACATGTGTATGTACTGGGCCATGTACTGTACGTCATTCTCTGTATGATAGTGATGGAGGTCCATCGCCTTAACATTAATCCAGGGTCCCGGCGGCGCTAGACGGTGGTACGTAGTTCGTCATGCCACCGCCAGGGGGTCTACTATCGGCCTTTTCGAAGGCCTATTTATGTTATATATGGTGTTTTTTCTTTTTTCTTTAATAATTCATATGTTTATGCAGTTTTTCTCAGGATATGTTTGAATTTATACTCAAATAGCAGAGCTAGAGTTGTTGTTTACAAGTTACAACTGTTGTGTGTGCGTGTGAAAGATTTAGGAGTAATGATAAGTAGGGAAGAGGGGTAACAAAGTACCTCACTTGGAATAAGCAGTTCAGTTCTGGTCACCGTACTACAGAATGGATACAGAATCCCTAGAATTAATTCAGAGGAAAATGACAAGACTAATAATCCAGGGTATTACGAACCTTGAATACAGAGGCAGATTAAAGCACATAAATTTGTACTCCCTGGAGAGACGTAGAGTGAGGGGCGATATGATCGAGGTGTATAAATGGAAGTCAGGAAACTCGTACAAATGGTTTTAAATAAGACAAATAGCGCTGCAGTGTGTGTGTGTGTGTTGCCGCTGATATATTACAAAGACATAAGTTGATAAATAAGTTGTATATACACTAACTCAAGATAAGGAAGCAATCGTCGTACAAATGATAATGTAAATAAAAAGGAACAGGAACACTTTGGTAAAAGAAGAAATACTTGGAACATTTTTCTGGTTGTTCCGCCTCAATTCCAACTCGCATCTGCTTTGACTATATATTACATTATTTGTTTGTTGTGTCTCGTGCATAAGGAAAGCTGCTTTTATCGCGCCTTTCAGTTGGAAAATCAGCGCCTTTGTATTTCTTACATCATCTATTTTATGTAATACAGATTCACGTATAAACATATTATTGTTATGTATGTAAAATATATTTTTGTGTTGGCATAATTTTCATCTGAATTATGAGAGAGACAGACAGAGACCGAGAGATACACACAGACAGACAGAGGCCAACAGACAGACGGACAGAGATAGTCAGACAGACACAGAGACATTCATACAAGAGAAAACACAGACAGGCATAGAGCGACAGATACACAGAGATAGACAGACAGACAGTGATAGGCAGACGGACAGACAGGCAATCAGAGTGAGAAAGGCAATCGGGCAGAGACAGCTAGAGAGACAGAGACCGATATTGTAAGAAAGACAAACACACAGAAACCGACAGACAGACAGACAGAGTGTTTCTGCCCGTCTGTCTGACTGTCTCTGTCTGTCTGTCTCTTTCGTCTGTGTTAGTCTCCGTCTCCGTCTCTCTGTTTCTGTCTGTCCCTCTCCTTCTGTCTGTCTGTCTGTTTGCTGTCTGTGTGTGTCTCTGTCTATCTTTCTTTGTTTCTCTGTGTCTGTCTCCGTCTGTCTCTGTTTGTCTATCTGTCAGTCTCTTTATGTCTGTCTGTCAGTCTCTGTGTGTCTGTCTGTCAGTCTCTGTATCTCTGTATCTGTCTGAGTGTCTGTCTCTGTCTGTCTATTTCTGTCTCGGTATGTCTATGTCTTTCTCTCATTCGTTATCTGTCTGTCTGACAGTCTCATTTTGTCTATATCTGTTTGTCTAACTGTCTTTGTCCGTCTGTCATTTGGTCTGACTGTCTCTGTCTATCTGTCTGTATGTCTGTTCTATCTTTATCACTTTGACTATATGTCTGTCTGTCTGTATGTCTTTCTCACCCTGTCTGTCTCTCTGTCATTCTTTCTCGCTCTGTTTGTCTTTCTCACTCTGTCTGTCTTCTTCACTCTGTCTGTCATTCTCACTCTGTCTGTCTCTGTCTGACTGTGTGTCTGCGTCTTTCTCTGCCTGTCATATCTTTCTCACAATGTAGATCCCTGCTTGACTGTCTATCTGTATGTCTGCCTCTGCCTGTCTACCTTTCGCATTCTGTCTGTCTGTCTGACTATCTCTGTCCGTCTGTCTGTTGGTCTCTGTCTGTGTGTGAGTGTCTCTGCCTGTGTGTCTCTCAGTCTATTTATCTTTGTGTCTCAATATCTGTCTGTTTATCTGTTTCAGTTTATGTCTGTCTGGCAGACAGAGACAGACAGACAGAAACAGACACAGACACACAGACAGAGATTGAGATACAAAGACAGACAGAGACTGAGACACACACAGACAGAGACCAACAGACAGACACAGACCAACAGACAGACAGAGAGATTCCTACAAGTTGTTATTATTTCTTCTTTTACCAAAGTGTTCCTGTTGCTTAACAACTCAATCAGATACGTTATGGTTACGTGGTGAGTCAAGGGACAGTTGTCTGTTTCAGTTTGGGTGACAGCGGTCGAGCCTGACGAGAGCGCCGGACCTTTTTATTTACGGCAATTCCTTCTTTATCTTAGCCAAGATTGGCTGCAAAAGGGCCACACACAGCGTCAATACAATTGTAACTGCTATTTGAGTATAAATTCATACAAATCCTGAGAAAAACTACGTAAATATATGAATTATTAAAGAAAAACAACAAAACCAACAAATGTAACATAAAAGAACCTTCAGAAAATCCGACAGTAGACCCGTGGCGGTGGCCTGTAGCACCGCCGGGACCAGGTCGAGGCTGGGCCCAGCCAGTTGCTCACAACTGATCACTCGGGTATGGAAGTGCTGTATGGTAGTGTGCTGTGGTGTAGGGTAGTGTAGTGTGCTGTGGTGTAGGCGAGTGTAGGGTAGGGTACTGTAGTATGATGTTGAGAGGAGAGGGGATGGAGGTATCCCTTTTCGCCTTTTTTATTTACTTAATCTTTATCCCTTTTGTCTCTCTCTTCCCTAACCTTTATCCAGCCCTATCGTTCTTTCTTCTTTATCCATATTCCTTCTTTATCTTTAATATTCATCTCGTTATGCTTACTTGTCTCTCAGCGTCTTGAAACTCGTGTGTGTGTGTGTGTAATAATAATAATAATAATAACAATTAACGATTTATTGAAAAAATTCTGCAGCCCGAAGGCTGAAAATATACATTGGACATAAATGACTTATTACATACATTGGTGGTTTAACCAAAGCCTTCATTAGAGAAAGGTAAAGGAACAAACAGTGAACATACAGATTAATGTAGGTGTTGAACAGCAAACTCGTAGTGTAGTAACGCCCTCCCAGATGGTGTTAGGAGGAACTCACGTGGTGTAGTAGTTCCCTCAGATGGTGTTATGAGGGACCTGGCGTGGTGTAATAATTCCCTCGCAGATGGTGTTATGAGGGGCCTCACGTGGTGTAGTAATTCCCTCACAGATGGTGTTATGAGGGGCCTCACGTGGTGTAGTAATTACCTCACAGATGGTGTTATGAGGGGCCTCACGTGGTGTAGTAACTCCCTCACAGATGGTGTTATGAGGGGCATCACGTGGTGTAGTAATTACCTCACAGATGGTGTGATGAGGGACTTGACGTGGTGTAGTAATTCCCTCACATATGGTGTTATGAGGGACATGTGGTGTAGTAATTCCCTCACAGATGGTGTTATATGAGTAAGGTTTGGTCCCAGGCCTTCCTATCGTAGACGGATTAACACATCGGTGGTTGTTGTTGGGTCTCGCGGGCCGTTATCACTGGGTACCTGGGACCTCACTGTGTGAAGGTTAACTTGGGTACGACTGTTACTGTTGAGTTGTTCTCACTGACTTAAGCACTGTTCACCACTGTTCACCTCTGTTTAACACTGGTTCCGTTCCTTTCCTAAATGAAATTGTAACTTCTGGCGAGAACTTGTTGATATTCCTGTGGGGAGGAGGGTTCAGGGGAGGGAGTTGGTATGGGCCAACTTAACAGTTGACCTGGCTGCTCCGAGAGGAGCGCCAGGTACGTCTTGACCCTTCGGTGGTCAAGGATGTGTGTGTGTGTGTGTGTGTGTGTGTGTGTTTGTAAAGGTGTTGGGAAAAGGTTATTGGTTTTGCTATGCTCGCTCTCTCTCTCTCTCTGTTTATTATCAAGCCCCATCCCCACCCCTGACCTGACTGCTTCTCGGGAATATTGAAACATATCCGCTATGTTTTTTGAGAGGCAATAGATACAGGTTGTTCATCCTGCCAATATTTGTTTATTTTTTTCTCTCTCTCTCCCTACCTCTCCCCCTCTTTCTCTCCCCTTCCTCCCTCTCTCTCCCTACGTCTGTCCCCCTCCCTCGCCCCCCCCCCGTTTGTGAGTGAGGAGTGAGGGAGCAATGCATCAAGAGTTTCACCACTCATCATAATATGGTTCAGCATATTTGGATAGAACGTATCAGGGAGGGAAAGCCAATCAACGAACGAGATGATTAGAAGGAAGGTTTTTATTGGTTAAAAAAAATTATTTTCTTCGACCTCTCGCAGTACAACATGGATGCTTATCTATATGTTAATGCGTCGAGAAATTAAAAAATGGAATGATTTATCTTACTTATATATGTGTGCGTGTATAGACATAACGCACGCACGCACACAAAGCAATTACATATACAGACACGCACTCACGCAAGCACAGAGACAATCACGCACACAGACGAACACAAACAAGTGGTGATGTAAAAAATAAACGAAAAGAGAGAACCAGATAAGAGAGACAGAGACGTATAGACAGACAGACGATGACAGGAAGGGGAGACAGAAAGCCCAGGAATAAAAACAGGAAACCCAAACACAGTGAACAAATGAGAGAGAGAGAGAGAGAGAGATGAATAAATAGATAGATAAAGACAGACAGACAGGAATATATTGAGAGAGAGAGAGAGAGAGAGAGAGAGAGAGCTAACGAAGAACGGCAGTAATTACCCAGATATCAATCGACTGTTCTCAAGACGTGTGTGTGTTAGGGTGTGTCAATTTAGGGGGTGAACTGGCTAAATTGAAAATCGAGTAATTTGGTAGCAATTTATTGTAGTCTTTAAGCATGCAAAACAATATTCTGGCATAAATTTTTTTTTATAATAAGTCCTACCTACATCAAATGGATTTTTAAATGTACATATTTGTGAATTTATAACATAACCAGCGTTTGCACACATGTTACTGTTTCAAGTTTCAAATTATTATATTTTATTATCCGTAGTCTATTTGAAAGTAACCAATGCCTTCATACTCTCTTTGCTTTGGTTTCTTGTCATCAGTAGTCTGCTTGCTATTTGTGCTTTGATGTAACCTTCTCGCCTCTCGTGGCTGTAAACATGGCCCGCTGCTTCTGTGACCATTTTCACACATCTCTCCACACTTTGAGTGTGGGAAGGCCACTTCGGCACCTGCATTGGAGTCTCTTTAAGGTTTCTCAATTCTTGGCTAGTTAGACTTGTTGTCAATGGTGGCTCTAAGACTTCCAAACTCAAGTCAACCAATTCTGACAATTTGGTGGCATTGACGTTTATTGGGGGAACTTTTCTTGAATGAAACGAACAGTCTCCCAACTGGTCGTCATCTATTAGCGTTCCTCTAATCTTTAGAATGACTTCTACAGCCTCGGTTCGGAGATTGGTACATTGACTGCAAAGCATTGCTTGCAAAACTGCTTCTGATCGAGCATACCAAGCGGACCTTCTTGCCACAGGTAACACGATGTCCCTCACTACCTTCCTCTGTGTTCTTACTAGCTGCAATTGAAACAAAAGGTGATTGGGCCCATCCACCCACATAGGATTAAGTTTCACACTAAACCACTGGGGAAGATAAACTCCAATAATAAATTCAACAATTAACCTCAAATTCTTCAGCACTTTGCCCTTCAATTCGTGTTTGGAAATCCAAATCCTGCAGAAACGAAGAGCTGTAGTTAACCAACGGCTGTGACTGACAGGTCCAATCTCCAAGAGAGCCAATGACTGAGGCACTTCTCCTGATCTTATTGCTTGGGCAATACGATAAGCATAGGATTGATCTGTGCTGAGATCTTTGATGACTCCTTCAGACAACGCCGGAAGGGGAGGGCCAACTTCGACCTTTGGAAAGGTTGTATTTATTTCTAGTTGTGTTGCTTCATCCAGCATGATGCCAAGGGGACCTGACCACTTGTTGTTGCTCTTTGTAGGACCATCAAGTTCCTGGATGAGATGACGAAGAGGTAGCTCGCCTGTATGTAAATCACATACAATCCAAACAATTTCTTCTTCCTAGTTTTTTCTCTAAATGCGTCATTACACCCCCCTGCCATCCGTTGTTCACTGCAGTTGAATCTCCACCAACAGCCTGCAGTGAACTGCCAAGTCCTCTCTCCTGAACCCAACATAAAATATGATCAGCAATGACCTCTGCATGTTTCTTCCCTTCTACTTCAGTTTCGGGAGCAAAGTGAAACAAAAACTGACCACCAGGCTCAGAACAGACAGAGTAGTGTTCTTCTTTGATGAGACCTGGAAACTTTCTGTTCACTCCCTCTACTTCTAGCAAAACTTTTGTGTCATCTATTCTTCCATCAAACAAAAGACAGGAGAGCCCTCCCTCGCTTAAATCTTTTTCATGCTGATCAGATATTTCCTTCATTATTTTTTCTTGTGCTCTTCTAATTTTATTATGATCTATCACCAAAGATACATCCTCTCGGCTGATGAGGCCTGCATCTATCCAAGCGGCAGTTGCAATTTCTGCAGCCTCACGAAGTCCAGCATGGTGGCGAATACTAGCTAAAGCAATGTTTGAAATATTTCTTGTGTTGTATTTCATTTTCTTTGGTAAAGGTTCAGATGGCTCTTTGGAACTATCATCTGATGTTGCTTCCTGTTCATCAGAAGAACTATCAAAGAAGTGATAAACATCTTGACACAGCTCTTCCTCTCTTTGGATGGCTTCTTCACTCTTCATTTTCTTCTTTTGTTCCCTCTCTCGGATTTGTTCTCTCTTCTTGGCATTAGCAATCTGCTTCTTTGTTTCTGAATAATCTATTGAACCCATTTGCATACTTCCTTGGCCTTCTGCCTTTGTCCTCTGTGCCTTTATAAATTCAAGCTCTAAAACAGGGATCTTCTTTTCACGAGGACAACCACAATCAATGTGGGAATTATTTTCTCTCTTACCTGAGTGAGAACAGTTGGATTCAGAACATAATTGTATGGAGCACTTGCAGGTCAAAATGTCAAACAGAGTATCAAGTGTGTGCAGAAATTCATTTTTCCTGGCCAAGTTTCCTTTACCAAGTGATGTTTCAACTGCTTTGTGCCATAATTTCGTTAGTTTTAGCTCAATAGTTCGACACTGATTAATCACAGGTGGTTTGAATAGTGCATTAGCTTTTGTCCATTGATGCAGAAGAGGGACTATCATGTCATTTATGAGTTCTTTATCTGTATAGTTCCTTCTGTCCTTTGCATTTTTTTCTCGAAGGAGTAACCCTAATCTTAGCATGTCTCTCACTGTTGGAAGTTCTGATACAGGAAGCTCCTTCCCTTTACCAACTAGCAGGCTCAAGTGGGTTGACAACTGACTTCTTGTCTTCAATTTTGACATCTTCACACTATCTGACAAATAGAAAAATATTTCAATGTTTCATAATTCAATTGTTGTTTCAAAAAATATCAATTTGTTTATCAAAAATGCTGTAACAGAAATAACATAATAATTTCTTAGAACATAATGTTTTATACAATGATATAAGTAACTGCGACAATCAATATGCCCTACTTACAATAATTAAAATGTAGAATTCGTCTGGTAGAGTAGGTGCAAGTGCAATGAGAGCAAACCACCGTCTATGATATCTAGAAGGAGAGTGAGCCGGGCGCCTTATCCTCACGCTTGGTACAAGTCAAAACAAGAATTAAACTGTCCCACACGGAGAGCCTGTTCATGTTCATGTTCTGACATGCATATTGTACACAAGCTATAGAACCATAAAATACTTTAAGGTATAATTGATGTAGGTGAGGGTTATTTCAATTCATTTTTGTTTGCTAATCTCAAGTTTAGACATAAAGAGGCACAATATTTTGACTACCAAATTTGATTTTTAACATGTTGACAAAATTGACACACCCTAGCTGTGTGTGTGTGTGTGCCCGAGGTTATACACAGCCTGCAGGGAACAATAGTTAAGGGTGAAGGCGCTAATAACTGCCTTAAACACTCTTGTCATTACGGGTCTTATCTCTGAGGAGGAAGTTAAGAAACGAGGCAAAGATGAAGAAGACTGCCAAGAGATTAAGACGATGATAAAGATGATGTGGAAGGAGATAAAGAGAGAGATGAGTAAACAGGATAATAGTGGATTGATATATTGAGTTCTTGTTCTTCTTCTTGTTCTTCTTCTTGTTCTTGTTGTTCTTCTTCTTCTGTTGTTTATTGTTGGTATTGTTGTTTTATTGTTGTTGTTGTTTTTGAATAGTTGAAGCCAAAAACGATAAGTAATTAACTTGATTAATTTGGATGTAACTATGAAATTGTCTTAATTGATATTTAAGTACGCTTATTTACGTCTCCTGTCATTGATATAAGAGATTTTAAATAATCACACTTAAGAAAGCCACTTAATCACACTTAAAGGCTTCATCAGTCCAAGTCGAGTTGTTTAGTAGTAATCGCACTTGGAATAATTAATCTTTTCATTCCAAGTGTCTTAAGTAATCGCACTTTAGGACATTATCCACAAAATCCACAGATCTTAAGTAATTGCACTTAACACTACATGTGGTCCAAGTGTTAAGTAATTGCACTTACGATCTCGACACTTTTAAATAATCCTCACTTAAGGGATAATTACACTTGAAAATCATTCTACTTAAGATTTTAAGTCGTTAGGGATAAGGCACTCAAGTCATCATACTCAACACCTTAGTCATCGTTCTCAGTGTCTTAAGTCATCATACTCAACACCTTAGTCATCGTTCTCAGTGTCTTAAGTCATCATACCCAACACCTTAGTCATCGTTCTCAGTGTCTTAAGTCATCATACTCAACACCTTAGTCATCGTTCTCAGTGTCTTAAGTCATCATACTCAATCACCTTAATCATCGTTCTCAGTGTCTTAAGTCATCATACCCAACACCTTAGTCATCGTTCTCAGTGTCTTAAGTCATCATACCCAACACCTTAGTCATCGTTCTCAGTGTCTTAAGTCATCATACCCAACACCTTAGTCATCGTTCTCAGTGTCTTAAGTCATCATACGCAACACCTTAGTCATCGTTCTCAGTGTCTTAAGTCATCATACCCAACACCTTAGTCATCGTTCTCAGTGTCTTAAGTCATTATACTCAACACCTCAGTCATCGTTCTCAGTGTCTTAAGTCATCATACCCAACACCTTAGTCATCGTTCTCAGTGTCTTAAGTCATCATACCCAACACCTTAGTCATCGTTCTCAGTGTCTTAAGTCATCATACCCAACACCTTAGTCATCGTTCTCAGTGTCTTAAGTCATCATACCCAACACCTTAGTCATCGTTCTCAGTGTCTTAAGTCATCATACCCAACACCTTAGTCATCGTTCTCAGTGTCTTAAGTCATCATACCAACACCTTAGTCATCGTTCTCAGTGTCTTAAGTCATCATACCCAACACCTTAGTCATCGTTCTCAGTGTCTTAAGTCATCATACTCACCTTAGTCATCGTCATCGTTCTCAGTGTCTTAAGTCATCATACGCAAACACCTTAGTCATCGTTCTCAGGTCTGTCATCATACCCAAATTACTCTGAATATCGTTCAGTGTCTTAAGTCATCATATTCAACACCTAGTCATCGTTCTCAGTGTCTGTCATCATACCCAACACCTAGTCATCGTTCTTGTGTCTTAAGTCATCATACCCAACACCTTAGTCATCGTTCTCAGTGTCTTAAGTCATCAGCACCCAACACCTTAGGCAAATTGCCTCAGTGTCTTAAGTCATCATACCCAACACCTTAGTCATCGTTCTCAGTGTCTTAAGTCATCATACCCAACACCTTAGTCGTTCCAGTGTTCATCATCATACTCAACACCTTAGTCATCGTTCTCAGTGTCTTAAGTCATCATACCCAACACCTTAGTCATCGTTCTCAGTGTCTTAAGTCATCATACCCAACACCTTAGTCATCGTTCTCAGTGTCTTAAGTCATCATACCCAACACCTTAGTCATCGTTCTCAGTGTCTTAAGTCATCATACCCAACACCTTAGTCATCGTTCTCAGTGTCTTAAGTCATCATACCCAACACCTTAGTCATCGTTCTCAGTGTCTTAAGTCATCATACCCAACACCTTAGTCATCGTTCTCAGTGTCTTAAGTCATCATACCCAACACCTTAGTCATCGTTCTCAGTGTCTTAAGTCATCATACCCAACACCTTAGTCATCGTTCTCAGTGTCTTAAGTCATCATACCCAACACCTTAGTCATCGTTCTCAGTGTCTTAAGTCATCATACCCAACACCTTAGTCATCGTTCTCAGTGTCTTAAGTCATCATACGCAAACTCGTAATCGTAGTTTTTTTCCCCCGTAATCTAACCTGAGCTCATTTCATATCATTACACTTAGGTTTAATGGGTCGCAATTCAAATTGTTGTTCTGGCTGTGGGTGGCAGTAAAAAACGTTTGAAAAACATTGTTCTAATATGTATGAGAATATATTCGTCGCTGTCACTAATATTTACGTGTATTTATCCACATATATTCTTATCACCCAGACGTACGTGATAGGTGGAGTGAAGGACAATGGTATATTATTATGTGGGGCTGGCAACAAGTCGGTCTAATGTGTATTGAGAGAAGAAGAGGCGATATTTGATGACAAGTGTCGTGAGTGTGTAGGGGGTGTGTGGGGAGTGTTATTGTGTGGGCAGTGTTGTGGGTGAAGAATTGATGTGAGGGAGTGTTGGTGTGCGGGAGGAAGGGTAAACGGGAAAAGGCATTACTTCACTGAGAGACTGGTGGTAACTTGGCATCAGTAGATAAGCATAAAATAATAAACAAAATCCTTTAAACAAAGAAAACACAGATAAACACCGAAGATAAGAGAAGATAAGAAAAACAAAAGTAATAAGAGTAAAATATTCAAATTTGGGTAAGATAATAAGATAAGTGACTGCTGCACAGGACCATAAGACATGGTACCTTGTGGGGGTCTAGTTAGGAGTTTATTTTTACAGCATAACATAGTGGTCCAGGTTCCAGGTCATAGTTATTTATTTTAGTTGAGTAAATTTTCTCGGGATATGAAGGATAAAAATGGTGTGTGTGTGTGTGTGTGTGTGTGTGTGTGTGTGTGTTATAATCTTAAAGCGTTCACGTATATGTAAAAGCTTGTAAACCCGGACCATTACGCT
>NW_024741373.1:0-19229 GCF_018991925.1 Homarus americanus
AGGAATATGACAAGTAAAGGGTTAACTAAAAAACTTTTGTTTCACAACACCTGAGCAGACTCATGCACATATTACAGGTAGATGAACATATACTGTAGAAGGAATAGTAGTCTTCATAATATAATGATGACTAAGTCTACCATACAGTAATTCTATATGTTGAAATGGTTCTACATGCAATGTCTTTTATTTCACACATCTTTCTCGGTTCACACATTACCTCTCTGAGTTCCTTCCTCTTTTCCTCTAGCCTTTCATTCTGGGGGGCCAGTTCATGGTTGGCAGCCTCCAAAGCTTGTTTCTTGGGGGCGACAATCTTTATGACTTGATCATAGACAACCATGGCCCTCACCCATCGGCAGAGGCCCTCACAAGCCATTGATACCATACGTATCTTCTTTGGGTCAAAATCCGGGTGAGAGTAGAACCTGGCAGGAAGTAGAAAGTCCCTAAGTCATCCACTTCAGTACTCACACAGTTTTATGTGTCACTCAAGTCTTCTTTAAAGATAAAAGAGGGATTTTATTTTTTGTGATTTCTTGTGAAACAATAGTATGTATTTACCTGAGCATAAGATACATATGCATGAATAAGTAAATTAATGGATAAGTACATTTTAAAATGTCTCAACATTTATTTCCTTTACTTTTTGTGAGTTTATAATAGGTTTCAGGGTTAAAGTGGAAGAACACTCATTTCTAAATGTGACAGTAGGTAGTGTGACTTACACAGTTATTACTGTGTGTGTCATTCTCAAGGCGTCCATATTCAACAGCACTGTTCCAGCAACCAAGATTTTCAACTGTTATTTTACATTTTCATTGGGTGAAGGAAAATATACTGGTATAACAAGAAAATTTTCCAAGATGTAATCCGTCCTGAATAACCATGCACACTCTTGAGTGCAAGCATCAGGTAGCTACATGTTAGTACAGTACTGAGACAGTAGTAATTGATAATTTTTTACAGCATTTTATTTGTTCAATAGTATGAGTTTATTCATATCGGTCTGTCTGTCTCGACACCACTCTGATAGCCTCTGTCTTGGTCATACTTAATGGCAAAGATGAATTACCTAATGAATACCACATCACGGAAATAATGTTTGAACTTACTTGTTGCGGACGTGAGTGATAATCTTTGTGGGAATGTTTTCTTTGTCATAGTGCAGCAGGTTCTGGAGGAACTTCATATCCCCCAACAGCTTCTGAGATGGTGCCCAATAGTCCTCAATCATTTTTCCTGAGCCATTAGGGTCTGGCTTCCTCTCTGGCTTGAGGTCCAGCATTACACACACAGCTTCCATTACCTGACAAAGCATAGTATTGAACTGTATAGTGCAGCATTGTTATTTTGGGTATTTTTACAGCTCTAGTAAAACATGAACACAAACATTGCATTAGAGAACTGGGTGATGAGAAACTTTACTGACCTGGGTGATGAAAAACATGAGTTGGATGATGAGAAACACTGCATTACTGAGCTGGGTTAAGTTGTGTTAGGTCAGGTCATCTTAAGTTAGACTATGCTATCTTAAGTTACGTTATGCTAGGTTTGGTTAAAGTTATGTTAGGTTAGGATAAAAATTACACAGAAGTCTATGAAGATGACACATGGCTTCACTCTGCCTTGTTGATGGTATTTCTCATCACCCACTAGAACTAATGTAGTGTTTCTCATCACCCACTAGAACTATGTTTCTCATCACCCACTAGAATTGAAGTAGTGTTTCTTATCACCCACTAGAAATATGTTTCTCATCACACACTAGAATTGATGTTATGTTTCTCATAACCCACTAGAATTGAGGCGCTCAGCATTAGAGGGGGGTGAAGTGACACTCTGGCCAAAATGCGTTTTTTGATGGATATCACTATTTTCACCCGTTGGATGTAACGCTCTAGCTAGAATAGAAATATGGTAGAAAGTCCTTCAAAATTAGGCGTGATTTTGCCTCAGGCCTGGAGCTACGTATCTGGCTGTGCGCTCAGTCAAAGAAGGTGGCAACTTCCCGTTCAGAGCGAGAGGAGCGCGAGCCAATGACAGCGCGCCTCCCTCGGACCATACCCCTGAGGTAGCCAATCACAATGGATTTCCCCTTGCTATGTCACAGCTCCTCGGCCAATCCGCGCGCCCAGATGCTGCCTCCTTGTTAGTTTTGGTGCATTGTATAGCATAAGGAGGTTCAGTATACTTTCTATGGCTATTTTTGATAACTTTTCGGCGTAACAATGATGTTGTTCATCCACGGGTGTGTAAAATGCTGTGCAATATCTGCCCGATATTGGAGCAAGAGTTGAGTGAGGCCAGGCCTTCTGGTATAGGTTCAGGAGCACATTATTCCTGAACGTGTGTTTAGTGATGACAGTGCTCACGTGGACATCCTAGGAATGCTTGGTGATAGTGATAGTGATTTTGGTATACAGGTAGTTCTGCTATAACGCGATAGTAGTGTTCTTGTAAAACATCGTGTTATAGAAATTCGTGTAATAGAAATAACAGGGCTTATGGAGAACTTTTACTTTTTACTTTTATCCTCTTCGCCACTGATCGGCTTGTTAGCCGCTTGGGCGATCGGTCACGTCTCTTTTCCTTTATATTCTTCACCAAAAGGTCGGCTCGCTAGCCGCCCGGGCGATCGGTCACGTCTCTGTCACGCACTGTTGGCAAATACTGGGCATGCACCGGCTCCTGAATGTACCTGAACCCGCTCCAGTGTTGGTCAAGTCTTCTCTTGAAAGAGCTCACACTCGGTGCCGTCACAACACTCTTTGGTAGATTGTTCCAAGAGTTTACAACCCTCACTCCGAAAAAGTTTGCCCTCACGGATTTCTGGACTTGCAGCTTCTTCAATCTTGAGCTGTGACCCTTTGTGGGGCGAGCGTCCGCCAGCTCCAAGTAAGGACACTCAACTGAGTAGTGCCCCCTGAGATGCTTATAAACCTCAACTAGGTCCCCCCTTGCCCGTCTGTAGTATAAGCTAGGCAAGTTCAGGCGCTCCAATCTCTCAGGGTAGCTGAGATGCCGAAGTGCAGGCACCAGTTTGGTGGCCCTCCTTTGAACATTTTCAACCAACTGACAGTCCCTAGCATATCTCGGGGACCAGATGGGGTGACAGTACTCCAGATGGGGAAGCACTTCACTCCTGAAGATCGTCACGAGGGACGGACCGTCTAGATATCTGAACGACCTTCTTATAAGACCCAATAATTTATTTGCCTGATTTACCTTCTTCTCACAATGGCCCGAGAACTTCAGCTCATTGTCAACATACACACCTAGGTCCTTCTCACACACAGTCTCAACTAGTACATTTTCTTCATCCCGTTGGGACATATGGTACGCCTCCTTACCGTTGGTACGCCCCAGGTGCATCCTCTTACACTTCGTGACATTGAATCTCAGCAGCCATTCCTTCGACCATTCCTGGAGCCCACAGAGGTCCTTCTGCAGCTCTTCACAGTCCGCTTGGTTCTTAATTTCCCGAAATAACTTGGCGTCATCGGCAAACATTTGTATGGAGGAGTGTACAACGTCAGGCATATCATTTATGAAACAAACAAACAACAGCGGGCCCAATACACTACCCTGCGGTACCCCACTTGTTACAGGTACAGATGACGATTTCGTGCCATTAATCACCACACATTGCTTGCGGTCATGTAGAAAGTCTTCTATCCACGCTAGGACATTTCCCCGAATTCCGTACCCTTCCAGTTTGATTTTCAGCCTTTCGTGGGGTACACTGTCGAAAGCCTTGGCAAAATCTAGGTAAATATTGTCGATATTACCACCCCGTTCTAGAATATGGGTCCAAATATCCAATACCTTGAGCAATTGTGTCAAGCAAGAGCGCCCCGGCATAAAACCGTGTTGGCAATCTTTTACAAGGTTGTTTCGTAGTAGATGTTCCATCGCTGCATCTCTGATAATACTCTCAAGTACTTTACATATTATGCTGGTCAGGCTCACCGGTCTATAGTTGTTCGTGGAGTGCCTATCGCCCTTCTTGAAGATAGGACTCACATAAGCCACTTTCCATTCACTGGGACCATTTGTTCATCCAGGCATTTACAAAACAGAATCTTCAGGGGCTCTGCAAGCTCGTTGCACAGCTCCCTTAGCACTCTAGGATGCACCATGTCAGGTCCAGGACTCTTATGGACCTTTAGCCTGGACAGTTTATTTCTAATACCCTCTTCTGTGAACACAATGTGGGTCAGTGCTGTGTCGAACCGTCTGTCCTCAAACGCAGGAAGGTTAGTTGCATCCTCTCTTGTGAACACTGAGGAAAAGAAGCTCTTCAATGCCTCAGCTTTATCCTGGTCAGAATCTGCATAACTACCATCTTCAAGCTTCAGGTCTGATACTCCTACTCGCGTTTTCAATTTCGACTTTGCATAGCGGTAAAACGCCTTTGGGTTTGACTTGACCTCGCGTGCAACCAGCCTCTGGAACTCCTTTCAGCCCTCCTACACTCTCTCTTTGCTTGGTTTCTGGCTCTTGCATACATCCTCCTGTCTTGCTCATCGTTTGACCCAACCCACGTCTTGAATTTCTGGGTTTTCTTCTTAATTTTGTCGACTGCCGCATGGTTCATGTGTAGGGATCCCCTCGTATTCCTAGAAGCACTGGGTTTGGTCTTGGGTATATATTTATCGATCAAATGGGTCATTTTACTAGTTATGATATTCAGCGTAGTGTCTGCGTTCTTGTACCTTAATAAGTCAGGCCAGTTGATACCCCTCATCTCTTCCCTCATCCCATTGTAATTTCCCTTGTAATATTTGCACCTTGGCCTGGCCTTATTTTGAACTAGGTAACAGTTAAATCTGAATGACAACACTGTATGGTGACTGGTGCCAACTGGGGCAAGGTGTTCCAGTTTGGCCACCATACCCTCCTCGTTTGTTATGATGAGGTCAAGTGGCTTGGGTGTTTGTTCCCCTCTGTAATGTGTCGGGTCTCTCACATGTTGGAACAGAAAATTATCTCTCAGAGTTTCTACAAAAAGAGTAGCAGGATTATTCAAGTCATTCGGGGTTGACTCGTTTCTCCAGTCGATGTCGCCATAGTTAAAGTCCCCCATGATAATGAGGTGGCTGGGGTTGAGCATCGCCGCATTGTTTATTAAGGTTCTTAAGTTCCTTTGATTTAGTGGGCCACAGTTCGGGGATCTGTAGATACACCCGACGATAAGTAAGTCCCCTCCCTTTAATTTAATTTTACACCACTTGGACTCTTCAAAAACATCCTCTCCCTGTACCCTCGCCTGGCTGGCTCTAAGGTCTTGCCTAGCGTAGATAACCACACCCCTCCTGCAGGATTCTTGAGTTAGGTTCATAAATGAGTCATATCCAGGAATACTGAACTCACATTCCTCTGGGTCGATTCTCCTGTTCTTGTACAACAGTTCTGCAACTCCTACAATATCTGGTTGGTGTACTCTTAGTAGTGTTTCAAACTCCTCCCTCTTATCAAGGAACGTGTCGGTATTAGTGTACATGACATTCAAGCCAGAATTTGTTCTCGGTAACGTCTCTGCTCTTAGTAATAAACCCGCTCCACCCACATTCTCAGAAGCTGCAGCATTTGCTAAGTACACTGTATTTTGCAGGGTGTGGTTAAAAATGTCATTGTTTACACGGCGTTCGTTCCCTCCTGTCCGGTAGGCTGAGCTGGTGCCGCCTCCCGGGTGGGGGGTTGAGTGGGTGGAGGGTGCACTGCTGCCCCCTGGCCCTGTGTCGGCACACTTGTTTCCACTACCCTCCCCCTGAGTATAACCCATGTGCACCTGTCCCCGTTCCTCCTCGACTCCTCCCTCTTCTGCTTCAAGTCCAGCAGATTACTCCAAATCGAAAAAAAATTTCGTAGTTAGCCTAACACAAAGGATAGCACAGTCTAAATAAATGTTACATTCATATCTAATAATGAAATCATACAGTAAATGTTACACTTTATCTTGAAAAAATATGAATATAACTTGATGGGGGATAAGGGTGATGTTGAGGCTGAGGAGTCATGAAACATCAAGCTTTTCTTCAAGTGTTATAGCCTTTCTTTTACGATCACCACCGGAAATGCGATCACCAGAGTGCTTCCCAGAGATATTCTTCTTTTCCATAGTCACAAAATTGGAGAAACAGTAATCAGAATTCACTGAGGACGCTTAAAAACTTCACGTGTTTCAAACAAAGTGTGGAGTAAACAGTGTGCGCGGGTCTAAAACGCTATGTATTTTGTTTTTCTCTCTTAGTTAAAACTTTACATTTTACATATACTGTACAGGTATACTGTATACATAAATATTACATAAATTATTTCTGCAATTCTTCACAAACAAAACACATAAATCAATTGAACATGTGATGTCGAACGTGAACTGTAAACACTGCATAACCCCGCGCCAAGCCACAATGTACAGTACACTTTAAACGCTACTTATTTTGTTTTTCTCTCTTATTTAAATTTTTACAATTTACATATATATATATATATATATATATATATATATATATATATATATATATATATATATATATATATATATATATATATATATATATATATATATATAATATAATATTAATTTCATTAGCCCATAAAGCGTATAATCAACAACCTCACCCTGCCAGGACTTGAACCCATGATCTTGTAGTGGAATTCTCCCCTACAAACGCTGTTTGTCGCTGCCTAGCCGACCCCACCAATTCCCCAGTGTATGCCTCGTGGTCTAGGTCAACCAGCGCCGCCATACACCACGGAGCGGGGGTCAACTGCTAAGCCACGCCTACCCCCGCTATTTAAGACCTGACCTCGTGGTGATCTGTCTCACTTTCTACCTACACCAACCAGCCAGCAACACCTCCGCCTGCCTGGCGGCCCTCGCTCCTCCGCCTGCCTGGCGGTGCTCTCTCCCGCTGGCGAGCATGGCGACCCACAAGCTGTCCTTCTCTGAGCGTCCTCACCAACCAGCTCTCTCTACATCACGCTTGTAACCATACTGCCTTCCCAGCACCAAGCTGCATTGTACATCCAATACAACATGTATATAGAGAGCACATTGTGAGTTTCCTTTCTCCATCCCATCCTGAGTGTGAACCAAACATCTCATACCCCACAAATGGTGACTCCCGGAGATTCGCACTCACACAGGATGGAGGAGAAACTGATCACGCTCCCAGTCTTCAAGCAACATGGAAGACTGGCTTATCCACACAGAAGCAGCTCTCATCGGCTCTACAACTACTGTCTCTACACCACAGGTTAGACACCCGAGAGCAGCACTGTTTCTCCTAGCAGACACCAGCTCCTTTTCCTGCCCCCAAGCACCACGTCCTACCGACCCCAGCACACCCGTCCTGCCTCAGACGCCGACCCCGGCCCAGCAGTAACCCCTGCCGCCCCTGATGCGGCCTCTGTTCCTGAGTGCGGACCCACACACCCCCTCTTTTCTCCCTCAGGTACTCCCTACTAATGTCCTGCACCATGCTGCTGTCGTGGACCCAGCTGCTGTCACGAGCCCTCATCCGCTTCTGCTGACGCAGCCCCTGCTCCTGACCCAGGCCCACACACCCCAGCAGGCGCATCTGACGACTCTGTACCTGCCGTGAGGGAAGCACAACATTCATCGCCTCCACACACCCTTATTCTCCCTCTCTACTCCCACAGATATTGTGTATCTAGACAGTTGTCCCCAGCGACCGGCTCATCACGCCATCGCCGTTGTCTCACATGAGGCATGCACCGCCCGTTCTGCCTCGCATGTGCTAAGCAACTCTGCAGACAACAAGTCTCCTACACCGCCTGGAGGGAAGGGGGAGTACTGTAGTGGAATTCTCCCCTACAAACGCTGTTTGTCGCTGCCTAGCCGACCCCACCAATTCCCCAGTGTATGCCTCGTGGTCTAGGTCAACCAGCGCCGCCATACACCACGGAGCGGGGGTCAACTGCTAAGCCACGCCTACCCCTGCTATTTAAGACCTGACCTCGTGGTGATCTGCCTCTCTTTCTACCTACACCAACCAGCCAGCAACACCTCCGCCTGCCTGGCGGCCCTCGCTCCTCCGCCTGCCTGGCGGTCCTCTCTCCCGCTGGCGAGCATGGCGACCCACAAGCTGTCCTTCTCTGAGCGTCCTCACCAACCGGCTCTCTCTACATCACGCTTGTAACCATGCTGCCTTCCCAGCACCAAGCTGCATTGTACATCCAATACAACATGTATATAGAGAGCACATTGTGAGTTTCCTTTCTCCATCCCATCCTGAGTGTGAACCAAACAATCTCATACCCCACAGTTTACATGCAGAGTTTCCGGGAAGTTTAGTTGCTTCTTTTCAGAGAGAGGATATATATATATATATATATATATATATATATATATATATATATATATATATATATATATATATATATATATATATATATATATATATATATATATATATGTAAATTGTAATTTACATATTCATATTATGCTAGAGCGCCCACGAAACATGAGAAACGTTTGAGTCCCCCAGTAGAGATGTCGTTCTCTACCCACTTCAGGATGTCTTAGTCCTCCGTTTTCTTTTTGTGTACTCGCTCAGGGACTCAAGTATTTCTGTATATGACACAGGATGATAAGGGAATTTGAATTTATTTGTTTATTTATTTATATATAATATACTGTAATATATTAAATATACTGCAAGTATTTTCTTTAATTTATATACGTGTTTCGCGAAAAAGGGAGGCTACATTTATGGTGATCGTTAAGGACCAAACTCCGAATCCATGACGTGACTTCTGTTCATTATTTATATCCTAAATTTACCACTGTAGGTAGTTTCAAGAATTAATGCAGTCATTTACTGAATATTCTTTGCAAAAAAATAAATTTTAAATGAATTATTTATAAGAGATAAGTATTATGATCAGTAAATATACAGATATGCATTACTGACCACCTCCGAACACAAGGACGGCTAAAAATAGCCACAGGCGGTCACAGTCAAGGTCACTTTCCCTTTCTTGTCACTGGCAAATGGGGGAGGGGGTGATGATAATAGCAGCTGTGTTTATTACGGTATGTTAGACTGGTTTATAATACATTTTTATTATTTTAATATACCGGTAATCTTCATTTTAATCCAGCTTACCAAACGTAAGTTTCAGTATAAAATAATTAGTGGTACTGTAGGACCTTGTGAGTGGTTTACTGTATACATAAATATTACATAAATTATTTCTGCAATTCTTCACAAACAAAACACATAAATCAATTGAATATGTGATGTCGAACGTGAACTGTAAACACTGTGTGTGATGTAGAGAGAGCGCGGGTGTAAAACGCTATGTAAATTGATTTTCTCTTTTATGTAAAATTTTACAATTTACTTATAATATATAGGTATACTGTATACACAAATATTACATACATTATTTCTGCAATTGTTCACAAACAAAACACATAACTCAATTGAACATGTGATGTCGAACGTGAACTGAAGCCACAACAACCGTTCAAGTGGAATCGCGTTAGAGCAAACTAGTTCGCGTTTTACAAATATCGTTCCTCAATTCATAAATCGCGTTCGAGCAAATTCGCGTTGTCAAAACACGCGTTATAGCAGAACTCACTGTACTCATCATACAAAAAGTGACTGCTATGCATCACAAGACCTTTTTGCAGACTATGTTCCGGTACAGAGTTACGTGACATGCACTGACAGCAATAATGATGATGAAAGTGAAGATGAAAATGATGAAAGTGAGTCTAATGGTAACAGAGTGACACTAATGTATCACAACAAGAACATACAGACTGTGAGGAGGTAGAAATGGACAGTGACGAGGCATGCATTGACCTTGATAGTGATGAAAGTGTGCCTGAACCAACGAATGCGAATGAAAGTGAGCCCATAACTCAATCTTATAATGAAACTAAACTGTTGCCGGCATCAAAAATCAATGATCTAGTTCATGAAGAATCTGTGTGGCGATTTTTAGAGAGGGCAGAAAAAGACTTTGATCAGTACATGATTGATTATGAAGAGGCCATTTAAGTTAAACGCACTCCTCAGGATTTACGTAACTTCAAGTTACTACGATATTCAGGGATAATAAAACGAAGGAACTAAACAAAGTAAGATTGTAATACTATTATCAGAATACTCTCTTAACCAAAGAATATGCAAACTTTCTAAGCCTTTGTATTCGTCTGTTAATTACGTTGGGGGGGGGTTCATGGTAGGGGGTGGGATGAGTGTAGTGGTGTTTCCTCATTATTACACACTATTAAACTTAACAATATTATAAATCTTTGGCTAATAATAGGGACGGAAAGATAAATACTAATAGGCAAATGAGTTTTTATTATTATTTTTGGGGGGGGGGGGTGGTAAAACGAGTGCTGTTTTTGGTTATCATTAACTTGTTTTACAGTATTAACCCACAAATATTAATAAAAAAAAATTGCAGAAAAATGCGATTATTGTTGGTTTGAAGATCAAACAACTCTACATCACGGGTTATTTTCATTCAACTCGCAATAAATTAATAACTATTCACTGTACTAATTTCCAGTTGTCACAGTTCGCTAGGAGAGGGATTAAGCTGCACGATAAAAAAAGAACCCTCTAGCTTAAAAAAAAAGTTATGGTTGTTTGAACCTCGAAAACTTTCAACGTGTTTTTCTCAGCTTTTTGAATTTGGAGCTTCACCCCCTTCTAATGCAGAGTGCGTCAACTGATGTAGTATTTCTCAAAAAGTTTCACTAATGATTCGAAATACAAAAAACAACACAGGGACAAAACTTTTCATATATCTTTAGGAGGGTGTGAGGATCACAGGGTGTGTTAGGAGCACAAAGTGACTTAAGGTCAACAGCTAGAGGATATTAAGGCAAAGTGAAGGTTTGGGGACAGTAGAGTCAGAGTGGAAGATTAGGTAAAACAACAGTGGAGACTTAGGTAGAGTCAGAGTGGAGGTTAAGGTGAGCACTCTTCATAACCAATGTCATCATTTGGTAGGTTATACTCACCAGCTTGACTCCTGAGGGCGGGTTCTTCATGGCCTTGACGACGCGTATGTCATCTTGTTTGAGGGTGTTGAGGGCGTCTGTGGCAGCATTGAGAGCTGATACTGCCTTGGCGAGCTCCTTTTCACAGTCGTCTTTTATGGCCTGTGCATCGGCAAACTTCTTGTTGGCCACCGCCTCGTCTGCCGCCACCAACTGAGAACAAATTTGTTATCAACAACCAAGAAATGAGATATGTTATCACTTTCATCTTTTTTTTTTTACCAAGAGAGGCAGGGTTAACATTAGAAGGGAACATAAAACACGAACACAAAAACAGCAATAACTAGCAAGGTGTTCATGATAGTAACAAGAACCTTGCCAATGACAATATTTTACATCAAGATCACAAAACACTGACTGAATTGTGACTACAACATTGGTTTCATTGTGGTATCTTCAACAACCTTCCATGTTTCACTTATGTTTGTTTTTCTGGGTTTGGGGAATTATACTTGTGTTTGTATCTATGAACAAAATATATAAAAGAATGGGAAGGGTAGCTTCGATGAAACCTGGCAGGCTAAAAGGTTATTTACCTCAGAGAAAATAAATAAATTTGGGCAAGTAAAGCTAAAGAATAGACTGGTGAACTCTAGTGAAACAGTCTTTTTTTTTATCCTCTTCACCACTGATTGGCTCGTTAGGTGCTTGGGCGATCGGTCACGTCTCTGTTACTTTTCCTTTTCTTTTATCCTCTTCACCAAATGATCGTCAAGGGTTGAGTGTAGGCAAAGGAAGAGGTAATTGAAAGCTGGGGTAAATATATTCAAAGCCATGGTCACAGTCACATTCCACTGTATGTGTCTGTTGTCTACACAACTCTTTATTAGAGTTAATGAAACTTGGAACTATAGGTTGCTGTTGATTATGAGAAATCTAGTCTAATTTTGGAGAAAGCAGGTCAAGGTCACACTTACAGTTCACAGTCAAAGACAATATATTTCACATCTGTTAAATTTGCTAGGTAGATTGAATGATCAATAACCACATAAATTTTTTATGTATTTTAGTGCATGAAATATAAAGGGCTCTTTGAACTTGATTTCTTATATATTTTCTCTTAATTTAAAGAAGTTAGTTGTCTAAACCAACCAATCTATCTAATTTCATTAAAAACAATTAACTCGCTTCGACATATTTTCTACACAACCAAACTCACACATGTAGTGTAGTTATGGCACCTGGTTGAGTATTATCTGTAGTACATTTCTGCACTTCAACATACACACTGTACCATCTATTACAGAGTTAGAGATACATCTTTTTGTTATAGAATTATTAATAGTATTAACAGGTAAGTTTGACAAGTGAAAGATAACAGCTTCACACCTCTTGTTTCCTCTCCACTTGGATGGTGTCTTGTTCGATCTTGATCATAAGTGCCTCCGTGTTGGCAGAGGTCTCCACTAGGCAGGGCTGCAGCAGCTTTAGCTCTTCTTGCAGTTCAGTGATCAACAGCTTGGCCTCTTTCAGTTTCTCCAGACCTGTCACATACCTTCAGAGATGAAATGGTTAATGTTTTTGGCACTAAGAATGCATATTCATACATTTAAAATAACTTGGGCACAATATTATTGATTTTCACAAGTAAAATAAAAACAAAATCGAAGTTGGGTCAGGGAATTCTCATCGACTAAAATTCATCAATAGATGTACAGTATAACATTACTAAAGCTGGTGATGAGCTTCCTGAGCTTTACCTGTCCCGTAGTGTGAGGATCTCTGAGCGCTTCTTAAGGAGGAGCTGCTTGAAGGTGAACACGAGCTCCAGGTAGGAGGTGGGTGTCACAATGTCACATAGTACCTCCGCCGCAGCTGCTCATAGAACCTGTAGGAGCACTCATCAAGGTCTCATGTATGTCTGGTTAATTAAGGTATTGGAGGGCTACCAACGTCTCATGTACAGTATGTCTTATGGTTTTAATGAGGTCTTGGAAGCCCACCAGGTTCTCATGGGTTAATTAATGTCTTGAACCCCTGGGCTTCAAGTCAAGTCATATGGTGTGCATCTTTAGAGCTTCAGGTCACCTCATATGAAATTTTGACATTTAGTGGGCCTATTTGAATATAAAATGCACTAAACTAACTCAGAATAATGGGATAAACTCTCCTGTCTCATGTGGTGACATGCGAACTTCACATGCTACCACCCACAATGCCTTAGTACCAATCGCGTCTCAAGATGCAGAGGTCACGTCGATCACACTTGCCCAATCCCAGCACCTCCATTCCCAGCTCCCAAGCATGCCAGATAAGTGGTCCTATGCCTGTGCAGTACTATTATTTTCTACATGATCATCATTGGCCAGTCAGAAGTTAAAACACAAACAATCAAACATGGATGTTTTATTGAAGAGAGTTTTCTGACTGTGGTAAACTGTATTTACATAATTAAAAACAAATTTCTAGTATAAAAAGACAGACATCAGTCTATAGATTGCTCAGGTTTGCCTACTTGAGAAACAACTGGATAAATGCTAAAATGAAATCCACACGAAGCAGTCTTTGACCCTTGGTAGTTAAACTGAAAATGATAACATAAGCAAGGTGTGGATGTCCTTGAAACTACCTGTGGGCAAGGTCATCAATGCTGTGGTGGAAATACTTGCAGACAGTGACACAGTGAGCCAACAATGATGCCTCCAGTTTAGTTTCCTGCAGCAGTGATGTGGCCACCATCTCCAAGGCATCATCAGGCCATGCAGTAAACCTGAACAAGAAAAGGTCATAATCTTGTGACTCTACAGAATTATACTGGCATTTGCCATTTAACAGAACTGCATTCTACAGAGTTTTGAAGTTATGGAACTCAAAAACAGAGGATATTAGTCACTAACGATCTACTGTCTTCCTAATAGAAAACGAGCTGTGGTTGCCATACTGACCAGAACGTATAAAAAATTGTCCCAAACACAATATCTGAGAGAGAAACAAAATAAAAGTCACTCGATTTCCTCACCGTGCTAAGATGTATAAATACCCTATATAAAATCCTCGTGGCACTTAGTATTTCAGCTATTACAACAAAAATTTTAGCGGTGCTTTCATTGTGCGTATTTACACCCGATTCGCCAGGCAAGACGACGACGGTAGCAATGCGTGTGATGGAGGGTGTGGGAGGGGGTTTTGAGAATTGCAATTAAATGCCAGGTAGCGACGTGTCCTCGAAACACATCGACCCCATGGTTAACAATACCTTTTTTTTGGAGGACTGTACATTTCATTCTGCAACCTGGCATTTGTTTGTGTTTTTTGTGTATGTTTTTTGTATATGTGTTTCCATTGTTTTCCTAAGCTTGGCCAGAGGACATTAAGTGCTAGAGGCAGCAGTGGCATTAAGAGAAACAGGAAGGCAATTAATCTGATGTGAAATTACATGACAAGCATTATGTTTCTTGCTGGTAACTGTACTACAGTATTATTTCTATTTATGATTTTATTTGAGAAGTAGGTATTTATTATACTATTTTAGTGCATATTTACTTGATACATATAGTAGTACTGTATTATATTTTGGGGGGTAAAAATTTTCCCTTTAAGAAGGCAAAATTTTCTTTGGAAACACATTGCCAATTATTATTACAGTATTGTTATTAATGAAATTATTATCATTATTATTATTAGCATTATTATGACAGTATTACTGTACATTATCATTATAATTCTTACTAATCTTATTGTTACTGTATTACTATTATTATAAAGCCCTGCATAAAAAGGATTAGCACTATAGATAATATCAATGAGCTCTCACATAGCACTGAAAGTAAAAACCTGTAAATTTTTTTTTATTAACTTTCTAAAATCCTATAAGAAGAAACCATTATTGTACCACAACAATATTATACACTACACTACCACAACATTACACACTACGCTACCAGGGACACCTGACAATACACAAGTGAGGGACACCTGGCAACACGACATCTTCTAACACATGAAGCAGTAGACCCACCAGGACCTACCAGTCTATAGTGCAGCAGTTAATGAGGGAGGGGAACATCCTGAGCCTGGTCCTGAAGGTGTCACCTATGGGGGACATGGCCACTACCAAGTGCAGGTTGGCCCTCACTCGCTCGTTGAAGTAGCCAAACAGTGTCATAGGTGAGAGTCCATCTTCTTACCCTTATTGGGATATTAATCTGAGGTTACAATATGTATTATATTGGTTGAGGAGTGTGGTCCACATTATAAATATAAGATGACCCAATGAAACAATTATTTCTTGTTGGGATATAAAAATTTTGTATCAATTGAAGATAACTGAAGATTAGTCTTCCCAGCATATTTTACTACAGTAGGTTAGGTTAAGTTAGTGTTAGTGTTTAAACATCAGATGAAATAAGCTGAGATGCTTAATCTTCCTGTGGTCCCAAAATTTTCAATGTTTAGCTGGACCTAACTCTAATAAACAAGATAAATATAGTGAAAATACTGTACAGTACCGTACATCTATAAACTTTATCTGAATTTCTAAGTTATGTACGTAGCGCTCAAGAACAGTAAAGTGATTTATCTACATGAATGAGTAAATAGTGCATAACACTTATTCAAAAAGTATACATATCCTAAATATACTACAACACAGCAACATGTACAGTATATGGTCAACAAGTGCATTACAGGAAACAAGTAATAACACAACTAAATTACTATTATGAGCAGCCCACCATGGTATCAATTCCAGTTCTGTATTCCCAAAGCTTATATGGGAACATCCACCTCTACGTATATTTGTGATCTTACTTCACGAGTTTAGTGATAAGGCTCTAGCACTCAAGTTGACGCGCACATGTTCCCTGACTCCATTAGTGAAGGAGCCATAATAACAGAATCTTGATCTTCCAAACCCAGCCAGGGCAAGGATTCTCAAAGCTTTAGGCTTTGTACATTAAATTGTTTCTCATAAATGGAGATAAAGCAAGGTTTCAAATTAGCAGACATAAGAAAGAGCATACAAATAATGCTCAAAATGGGTTCCAAATTATACTGAGCGTCTACCTACACTGGTACTTTATTTTATCACCAATTAGAGGTCAAAGTTAACATGAATTCTGACCCAGTATTGTCAACATATTGTAGTAAATGTTAACATGAATTCTGACCCAGTATTGTCAACATATTGTAGTAAATGTTAACATGAATTCTGACCCAGTATTGTCAACATATTGTAGTAAATGTTAACATGAATTCTGACCCAGTATTGTCAACATATTGTAGTAAATGTTAACATGAATTCTGACCCAGTATTGTCAACATATTGTAGTAAATGTTAACATGATTGTTCTGCAGCTATAAACAGTGGATGGTATGATCGAGACTGAAACCAAGTTGTTTAGAAAAAATAAACTTTGAAGCTTCAGTGAGTAATGAGGTGCTGTTGTCTAGATGAGCATGTGTGTGGCAAGGGGAGGCCCCAGCCCTCGTGGGGGCTGGCTGCTCTCTGCCATGATAACCTACAACTATGCATAAGCCATTATTGAACAAGTTCTGAAACATTAAGACATTGAACAATCTACAACTACTTGATCAAATAATCAGGAAAATTATTCATCCTCGCCTTAACCTTCAAGTAAGGAGGTTGGTTATGTTGTAGCAACTTCCTATTAATGGGTGCATTTCATAGTTTCACCATTGATACAAATTAACAACAAATTAAGGCTTTTATTAGCTTCTTTCCGCGACTTATACTCACTATTGTTCTTGATACTTGAACGTGAGACTACAGCATATCAAGTGTAAAAATATTGAGCGACCATTAACGAATAAGTCCGGGCAAACTACTGGGGTCAACAGTCTGATGGTCAGGGTGGCGCCTAGTACACAGCGACATAAAGTCATGTCGCCAGGCAAGATAAGCGCTGAACAATGTCCGTATTTGGGCATGAGTATGGACATGTATCACCTGTGTGGTGTGTGAGGAGCGTTCACTTTGCTGTCTGATGCAGCTGAGGTGACCCTCATGAGCACTGCTGATGCAAGTCTGCCATTACTTGCACCGACATTTACTGTGGTGGTGCAGCACTGTTGTGTACCTTTATCCCACTACTATGGCATTTTAGTAATTTTGGTAAGAAAGGTGTATTGCTGCCATGCTGCAACACACAAATGTCTTCATCTGGATAAGTTGGCTATTAATTGTTTGTTGGAATTATTTCATCAGTTTTAGCCCGTAAGAGGGATGTTACTGAGACAATGGCAAGACCTATGGCAGAACAACACCAGGTCACCACAACATGCTCGCAACACTTCTCACAGTAAGGCACACCCAGGACTTTACTACTCCCTGTATTGAAGGGTTTATTGCCAACTCTTTTGTGTTGGTCAACAACAGTAATGGTTTGGCTTTCTCCAGACAATTTACAACATGCATGAAATTCACATTCTTACCACGTCAAGCCCCTGGAAAACAACATGGACTTGTTAGTCGTGTTTCCTGAAAGTCATTATCAAGGGTTCCAAATTATTTTGAGTAAGTAAAGAAGACATTTATAGTGAGTTTATGCATCTAAAAATCAATTTCATGCTAATTCCGAATCCCTTAACTTAAACGTGTAAAATTTTTTAGGTGGACCGGGGAAATACATATCTCCTCACCACCTACGTATTTAAAGTAAATTCAGTTAGCATGTCACTAATTTTAAGACCAATTGTAACGTCATGAACACCTTCCTTATTCACACTTCAACACAAAAGGTTCTAAAATCAGTATTGTGTCAGTCTGAACCCCTGATTCTCTTTTGTCCTCACTACCAGGTCTTAGGTCATATATCTCAGGTGTCAGGCAGGCTTTATTACATACCATCTCACAAAATGATTTCTTTGCTACAACCACTACAGTGTATTTATTTGATAATCAGTTTTTGTAAAAAAAAAGAAGAAAGAATGCACATTACTCCTGAAATAATATCATACAAAAATCAAGTTGACTATAAAAGTACCTACACAAACTAAGAATATTTACTTCCATAGTATTACTATAAAAAATAAAGTCTATTAATTCCAAATGATTCCATGCAAAAATTGTCTCCACTATTTCCAAAGTTTAAGTTAACAATTGGATAGCCAAAAATTTATTATCAGCTATTTAGGTCTACTGGACACTGTACATCCTACCTCTGGGTGGAGGAAGGGTGCTGGGGAAGGGCTAAGTTGGAGCAAAAAGTTCTTTCAGTCAGTCAGTCGATGTCACTCAGGAAAAGGGTTCATTGATTTGCTAAATACAGTTATGCACAGATTTAACAGATCACCTGAAGATTGCCTCCCCCAACTTGTTCTACTTGAAGATTAACCATTCTAATACAATACACGACAAACCTAACACTAACCAAACCTAACTGACCACCCTAATGCAAACCTAACCTAACCTAACCCTCCCCCCCCCTTCTGATGGGGTTATTACTGATAATCTTTAGGTGAAATAAGCCTGGGGCAGGTGAATTTTCAGGAGATCCAATTTATCCTAATATTTGTTGGCAAAGTAAGTAAGTACAGGACAGGCATCCCCTGCCTTATAGAAACTCACGTTATGGAAATTCGCGCTTACGGAATTTGGTAATTACTGTATGACCAAAAATTCGGGATATGGCTAAAAAAACTTCACCCTTACGGAATTTGAGTAAAAAAAAAAAAAGCAAGCCAAGTTCAGCAGAAAAATATTTGACATTATTAGAGCTCAAGTCATAAGAAAGATAAGGGATGACTAAAATTTATATACAGTTAACCCTCACTTTACGCGGTCCCGCATTCCGCGTTTCCACGTTAACGCGGTGCCTTGCCAGAACCTCACGTGCTCAAATTACGCGGTACGTGAACCCCATTACGCGGAGTGTGTCCGGCGCGACGCTATTTTTAGATTCGCCCCACCCGCCTGCCTGTGCTCCTTGCCTCCTCCCTCCGCTTGGGCAAGCGGCGCGGTAAGGTTGCTCAGTGTGTGTCTTTGTTGCGTTATCACTGACGTCATATGACGTATCAGACCTGTGATTGGCCATGCATCCCTACCCCCTCTGCTGCTAGCTGTAATTGGCTTAAAGTATTATGACGTGTCCACCCGGGGGAGGGAGGGAGGGAGGAAAGACGACGCTTGACCTAGCCGCGGCAGTTTCATCCCTCAAGGCCACTCCGTGTAAACGCGCATCCATTGTTCCGTAAAATGGCTTCCGCC
>NW_024741374.1:0-18927 GCF_018991925.1 Homarus americanus
TGGTACAAGGTAAGTTTTCCCGGGGCAAGTGCCAGGACGCTGTGGGCAATTGGCATTCCAGGCGTGGTGACTGCCATGGCAATTGACGCACCGTGGAATAACTGGGATTTTGTTCTGAATTTTCGATTTGCATTCCACTGTGTCGTGAGGACCTGCACAGAAACCGCAGGCGACCATCCTCGTGCACTCCCAGGGGGGAGGGGGCCCACCCACCAGCCGATGAGTTCGTTGGATGGACGTTTGGAGACCGGGTTGATGCGGCGTTCCATGTCCAGTAGTTGTGGGAGAAGAGGGCGAAGATCGTCAGGGATCTCCCAGGGTACGTGGCGAACCATTACCTTGGTACGACGAGTTTCTGGGGTGATGATGGTGAACTTCAGCATCACCTCCCCCTGGGGAGCAGGAAAGCCCACCTGAGTGAGCAGGCGTACCGTCTCGTCCATTTGTGTGGTGACTATCACGGCTGTGGGACCTCGGCGGAGGCGAAGTGTTGAGTCCTGAAGTGGAGAGCAGTGACGGAAGAACCAGGTCGTCCGTGTGCTCAGAGGCAAGTCCCGAGGGAAGGCGAGACGACGAAGGCGCGACGGGGCAGGGAGACAAAGGGAATCCCCTATGTCCATCGTCGGCGGAGGGTCGGTCATTGAGCCCCATGTAGGCTCACTTGGGGACCCTGATGACAGGAGTCCACCCTCTACAGCCCCAGAAGGGGTGCAAGGGGGAGCCGTGGCCCCTGCTGGAGACCCTGACTTCTGAGGTTTCTGCTTCTTCTTTGACGTGTCTTCAAGAAGAAAGTCGTCAGCATCACTGTCACCTACTGCCGCCGTTTCCAACGAACGGGAGCGTTTAACGGCGGGCATAGGGCACGTTGGCAACACTGCAGTCAGGTGGAGTGGTAATGACGTCACACTATCACACTGCGCATGCGCAAACTTGAAAAACTTTGCTCAGAGGGATCGGGTGGTAGGACCAGATGTTTTATCCCCAAAAAATGATAAGTCCAAAAGTAACAAAAAAATATATGCCACTGTGCTGATATCTGGGTCTTACTATAGTTGTCTGCACAGGCTGGGATTGGTAGACGCTCTGAATTCGTCAGAAATACGAATTTTAAGGAGCAGTCTCTTACAGCCTTTGTTGACACTACGCACGCATGCACGTTTTTCCCGGAATAAAGATATATATTTTTTTGTTGATAGTAGGGCAGCTTTAGATTCTCTGAGCAGCGGGAGTTCAGTCTTTGAACACATTATTGGTTTATGTAGAAAAATTGTAAATACAATAGGGAAAAAAGGCCATAGTTTTCGATTTGTATGGGCCCCTTCACATGTGGGGATTGGTCTTAATGAAGCAGTAGATATAATAGCAAAAAGAGTCACGGAAAAGGCCGAGATTGACATAATATGTATTAAAACTTTGAAAAAATTATGAGCAAATTGCGGAAAATACAATCAATAGAAGATAATTTAAAAAGGAATGAAATATATGAGAAAAGTGAAACAATGAAACATTACTATCATGTTCTCATGAACACAAATTTTACAAATAGGAAAGATAGGAGCAGGTGGAAAGATTCGGTGTGTATGAGGTTAAGATTAGGGTATAAATATTACTAGGAACTTGGAGCCGAGAGAAGTGAACGGGATATGGAATGTAGAGTTTGTAGAACATCCAGGTCCCATACCCTGCCACATGGGATGCCCATTTCTTAATGTATATAGAAATGCCCAGATAAATAATGTCTCCAAGCAAATAGAATGGATGCTTAAAAATAGGAAAGTAGATGAAATATTCAAGAAATATAGAAATTTTGCATCTGGAATATAACTATGTACTATACAAGATATATCTGTATTAGGGATTTATGTGAGTCCTGAGAGGGACATTCCTGGACTGGGGTGGCGGATGACTTAAGTCACTTCATCCCTTTGAGATGTATTTTTTTTATCTCAATAAACGTATCAATCAACTACGTGAAAATGAGACTACGAACTCATTTTACTTTCCTAAGATCCTTTTTTCAAACTTCGCTGTGACTGAGCTATCGAAGACCAGAATTAAATTGATTTCAAGGTTCAAGATGGCAGTCCCTGGTGAACGTTCCGGAGCGTTAGACAAGTAGTATTAGGTTACACCCGTTAGATTTTCAGAGATACGTGGCGTGAGAGTCCCCTTCAGGATAATTAATTAATTTCCTAATTAACACCCTTACAACAATTTCACCATGAACATCAGATTCTGTGATGTTCATATATGAAAAGGGGGTGACTTCAGCCACAGTTAACAATTACTGGCATCTCTAGGGATGACGTCAATGATACCTCATTCTTAAAGTAGATTCTACCCTGACTTATATTGACAATTTCACTAACAGTAAATACAATAGAAGCTTTCAACATCAGTCACAAAGGATCTTGAACGCTTCATCTGTAATCAGACATCTCTAAGTTGACGCAAAGTAAGGGTGTTCTCTCACCAATTCAAATTTCATGAACACCCTGTGCGGTATTTTGGAATACCTGAGTCTCTCCGGAGGACTCCGTTCTCCCGAAGTGGTTAGAGAAAAAATATTTCAAGTAGGGAACTCAAAAGGTTTACAGATTTCAATTCAATTTCAATATTTTTTATTTCTTGATAGAGGAAGCGGGATCCTAGTGCTGTCCCTAGGTACCCTTGGTTTGTTTGAAGTCTAGAGCAATTTTTAATAAGTGCATGAAATTAATTATATGACAGATCTGTTTTCTCCCAACCTGATTTAGATCTGTAATAGTCGGGATAATTGTTCCATCCAGGACGTTGTATATGTGAATAGATTTTTTTTTTTTACTACATTAGATCACATACACTTGATTACGACATTGTATGATTCTTTTCAGCTAATTTGAATTAGTTTTGTGAGCCCATGTGAATGGGATAAGAAAAAATTAATTAAGACTCATTGAGTTGTTCCCCCCCACGGAAATCTTTAGTAAAAGGCGAAAGATTTATGCGTTTTGAAGGGAAACCAGAGCTATGGTCGCAAAGTTGTTCAAGACCCCAACAAACATTAACTTAGAACATAATTGGAGTTGTAGTTCCAGTCAAGAAAGACATTAAAGGTTTTATTGTCCAGTGTCTAGAAGAGTTTTAAAATAAGATTTACAAGTCCTTCGTAACATTTAAGACTACCGTGATTGGCAGTCAAAAGTGGTATTACTTAATGTGGATTTTCTTTAAGAGGATTTAATTTACATAATTCCTTTAAATCTGAACAAATATAGCAAATCAACGAGAATGTTATTGTTACAATGTTATGACTGCGCTTCAACTAAGGTCTTTAAGGGCATAACTTAGTTCATAAATGTTCTGTTTTATATTATGGCCCTCATTGTGCAACCGTTTAGTCATAATTAATAGTAATCTAATATAATGAAAATAAACCTGGATCTTGATTATAGAAATGCTTTTATTCTTATGTAATATAAGTTATTTCAATGGTGATAACCACCGGTCTCTCATGTCTACCTACCACTATTACGCCTGTATGAAACTGGTAACTTCAGGTCCGCAGGAGTAGCAGTCCAATAAATCTTAAAAAAAAAAGAAAAAAAAAAACATTAAATAATTATTATAGCGCTTGAAATACTATCTACTGTTATATCAAAACATGAACGAGAAGAAAAGTCAAAAGCTAGCGAGCTACAACTTAAATTATTAGTATAAAAGATCAATAAAGAATTTTAAAATACAGCATGTCTAGTTGAGCCCGGATACTTTTACTCTCCTAATTTCCTTCAAACTTTCCCCTCATTTACGTCCACCTAACCCCCCCCCCCGCCCCAATACTTCCAAAGTACTTCCAACAAAAACCCAGCAACAAATATTAGCCCTTCATCCTTATCTACAGGCTTCAAGTCAAGTTTGATAACGTAAAAAAAAACAAAAAAACATAGGAAAAAAATGCTTCTGTAACAGTGCCATGTAAATTGTCATGTTTTAGAGAAAATCTATGAGAATCTAGTTTAGACAATATCCCTGCCAAAAAGCCATTATAGAGGCATATTACACCAAAAAGAGCCTGCCTATGTGCCTACATCTTAGCCAATCACCGTGACCTCTAAGTGTGACGCGAAAGGCGCAGCTGAGCTGTTTTTTTTTTGTTTTTTTTATTGGACACCCCCTTACATCCTTGTTTAAGGTGAAGCGCAAAAGCGTTTACAGCGCCCAGCAGGGAAGCATGCTAAGTTCATGGTTGATGATGATGATGGGATGGAGAGAAGAGAGCCATTGGCTCAAGAAGGTGGAAGACGGTGTAGGAGGAATATGTCTCATGAGTTAAGGGCGTAGAAGCCTGAAGAGTCAAGGGCGTAGAAGCCTGAGGAGTCAGTGGTTTATGTCAAAGCAAGTTATTGGAAGCTCAAACAACTTTCCCTGAATACGAATTCGCAACTTTCGATTCATAGCAGGTACCTACTTTGCTGCCAGGTGAACAAGGACCAAGGGAAGCTGGCAAGTGTGTCTGAACAAATTTCCACCGACCCGGGAATCGAACCCGTGACAACTGGCTTGCGAGGCAAGAGCGGTACAGCTCTACCCACAGGCGCCCCAGCTGAGCTGATTTGCTGAAAATTAGCGTCTCCTACCCAACTACAATTGGGTTGTACAGTAATAAGGTTGAACAAGAGGACAGAACATGATTATGTCTCGTTGGCAATTATGTTTATTGCAATGGTAATTACTTATCTGTTTTCATGATAATTTCCGATAAAACGGTTTTGATGGTACAATAAAAGCAGGTACTGTAAATATAGTAGGTGTTACAAGAAATATTAATACTTAGACAATAGATTTTTTTAAGAGATGATTTAAAGGAAGGGAGCGTAGGCTTTGCTCGGATGTGTGGGGGTAAGTTGTTCCACACCTTCACACCGTGATATTTTATGGAGAGTAGCTCTGGGTGCCTTAAGTTGTATCTCTGATTATACCCGGAACTGGAAATAATTATTGTCAAGCAAGTGATTGATAGATTCAGATTGAGAACGCGCTCGTGCGTAGTGTCAACAAAGGCTGTAAGAGACTGCTCCTTAAAATTCGTATTTCTGACGAATTCAGAGCGTCTACCAATCCCAGCCTGTGCAGACAACTATAGTAAGACCCAGTTATCAGCACAGTGGCATATATTTTTTTGTTACTTTTGGACTTTGTCATTTTTTGGGGATAAAACATCTGGTCCTACCACCCGATCCCTCTGAGCAAAGTTTTCAAGTTTGCGCATGCGCAGTGTGATAGTGTGACGTCATTACCACTCCACCTGACTGCAGTGTTGCCAACGTGTCCTATGCCCGCCGTTAAACGCTCCCGTTCGTTGGAAACGGCGGCAGTAGGTGACAGTGATGCTGACGACTTTCTTCTTGAAGACACGTCAAAGAAGAAGCAGAAACCTCAGAAGTCAGGGTCTCCAGCAGGGGCCACGGCTCCCCCTTGCACCCCTTCTGGGGCTGTAGAGGGTGGACTCCTGTCATCGGGGTCCCCAAGTGAGCCTACATGTGGCTCAATGACCGACCCTCCGCCGACGATGGACATAGGGGATTCCCTTTGTCTCCCTGCCCCGTCGCGCCTTCGTCGTCTCGCCTTCCCTCGGGACTTGCCTCTGAGCACACGGACGACCTGGTTCTTCCGTCACTGCTCTCCACTTCAGGACTCAACACTTCGCCTCCGCCGAGGTCCCACAGCCGTGATAGTCACCACACAAATGGACGAGACGGTACGCCTGCTCACTCAGGTGGGCTTTCCTGCTCCCCAGGGGGAGGTGATGCTGAAGTTCACCATCATCACCCCAGAAACTCGTCGTACCAAGGTAATGGTTCGCCACGTACCCTGGGAGATCCCTATCGACGATCTTCGCCCTCTTCTCCCACAACTACTGGACATGGAACGCCGCATCAACCCGGTCTCCAAACGTCCATCCAACGAACTCATCGGCTGGTGGGTGGGCCCCTCCCCCCGAAGGTGAATGTAGGACCAATTCACAACTGTCCTCTCGACCGATTTATCGGAACCCCGAAAATCTGTGGTCGTTGCCAATCGTGGAAACACCGCACCTGGGAGTGCACGAGGATGGTCGCCTGCGGTTTCTGTGCAGGTCCTCACGACACAGTGGAATGCAAATCGAAAATTCAGAACAAAATCCCAGTTATTCCACGGTGCGTCAATTGCCATGGCAGTCACCACGCCTGGAATGCCAATTGCCCACAGCGTCCTGGCACTCGCCCGGGGAAAACTTACCTTGTACCACCGCCCTCGTCTCTGACGAAGCCCCTGTCAACCAAACCTCAATCCTATCCACCACCGCCTCTTCCATCCACCAAGGATTTCCCATTGATCTCCTCTCCTCTACCACCCCCTCCATCACCCCTACCACCCATCCCTTCTCCCCTCCCTCCCTCTCCCTACCGTTCTTGGAACAAGGTCGTTGCCGGCCCTGCCACACAGTCACCACCATCTCCTGCCCACCCGGACCCCCGCTGTCTCTCACCAGCACCACCACCTCTTACTCAACTGAACCCTCACCGCCCCTCTCCGTCGCTACCACCACCACATGCCCAGTCGGGCCCTCGGCAATCCTCGCCGCCACCTCCAGCTCATGCACAGGTACACCAAGTTGGTTCTATGGAAACAATCACTCTCCGTCTGGATCGCCACTCCAAGCAAATCAACCTTCTCTCAACCCAACTCGACTTGTTTGTGAAAACAATTGCGACATTGCAGAAGCAACAACAACTCATTCTGGACACCCTGACCCAACAGGGGCGCGCTTTGCAAGCCCTGATGACCCGCCTCCTTCCATCTCCCGAGATGGAGGATCCATCCCTCGCTCTCCCACTCCTCCCTCTCCATTTCTCTCAACAGAATTTGGTACCTCCTCTGGAGCCCTGTCTAGCCCCTCCGACTCATCTCACACCGGAGGCCGTTCCCTCCTCTTCTTACAATGGAACATCCAGGGACTTAGACCTCGCCGGACAGACCTCGCCCAGTTTGTGCTCTCCCATCAAGTAGATGTTGCTCTACTTCAGGAAACCATCACAGACGATGTTACTCCACTCCGCCTCTCTGGCTATTCTGTTTACACCCTGCCTCGGTACCGTGGGCAGGCTCGTGGCCTCCTCACCCTTGTGCGTAACACCATTCCATCTGTTCGTCTCCCTTCACCTGACTCACATGGACCCCCGTCTGAATTACTTTCTGTCTCCCTTACTCTTGGTGACCGGACCCTTCGTGTAGTCAATGTTCATTTCAAGAGTAATTCTCTGGACCCCCAGGTTCTTCACGACCTCCATGATGGGGTTCCCACTATTGTTCTTGGCGACTTTAATGCCCGCCATCCCACTCTTACTCCGGATCATCCCACTCCATGTACCCTTAATGGATCACATCTCTCACAGTTTCTTAATGGGGATGATGATGTTCGCTTTCTTTGTCCTGACGATCCTACTCGCCTCCCCCATAGTTTCCTTGATGTTGGCTTACTATTGAACGGTCATACTTCCTTTCATCCTACCGTCTGCACCGAGCCTGCTCTGTATAGTGACCATCTTGCCGTTACTACCCATCTCAGGCTCTCCTTCTCTGCCCCGACATCAACTCCTTATCGATCCCCTCGCCTTCGTCTCACACAAGATGCTGTTCCTTCCTTTACCCAATACCTTTCTACCTGGGCGGATTCCTATGTTGTCCCCCAGTCCCTTGACTCTTACAGCGCTGATTTTGTTGATGCCGTGTATGACTCTGTCAATCGCGCTACCCCTCCACGCCCTCCCCGTCACCCCAGAAGTGCCACCAACTACTGGTATCGTATCCCTGCCATGAGACATCTCCGGCAGGTAACCCGTGATCTCCACTCTGCCATACGGAGGTCTCGGTCTCCAGAGGACTGGGAAGACTTCAAAAATTGGTGCTCCTTTGCAACTCAGGAGCGCCGTCGGATACGTGAGGCGGACTGGCTATCCTTCACGGGGTCTCTATCGTTCCAGTCGTCACCCTCTTATGTATGGAATCGGATTAATGCTATACGGGGTACTCGACGGAGGCCTCCTCCCCACCCTGATCCCGCCTCCCTTGCCTGCTCTTTAATGGAGGACTGGGCACGAGCTTCCTCCCCAGAGGCACTTCCAGATCCAATGCAGGAGGCAGTGCAGGCCCGCATCGATGCGTCTGAGCCTGTTGTTCGTGCTGCTCTTACCTCCCCTGCCCCCACTGATCATCCCATCACACAGTTCGAGCTTGACAGTGCTCGTCGCTCTAGAAAAGACACCTCTCCTGGGGATGATCAGATAACCTACTCCGTCCTCAACGCCTGTACTAATATTCCTAACGGCCCTTGCTTGCTCTCTACAATATGTCTTATGAACATGGGGTTCTCCCGTCCAACTGGAAAAATGCCACTATTATCCCCATCCCTAAGCCGGGAGATCCTGGGAAATATCGACCCATTAGTCTTACCTCCTGTGTTTGCAAGATGATGGAGAGGATACTCCATCGTCGCCTTCTTCACACCATAGGCGGCTTCCACAACTCCTCAATGGTTTCATTCAACATCGCAGCACAGCACACTCCATTGCTTCCTTTTATTGCAATCAGACTGCCCGCGTCTCCGTCTTCCTTGATATCAAGGGAGCCTTTGATACGGCTCAGCCTGCCCTCATTTTAGCTGAACTTGCACGGTTAGGGGTTAAAGGGAGACTTCTACAATGGATCGCCTCTTACCTCACTGGACGTCAGGCCCGGGTTCGCGTTGAAGGCTCTATGTCTCCTGTTCAAGAAATGAACCTCGGCACCCCTCAAGGTGGAGTCCTGAGTCCCACCTTGTTTAACACTCTCATGCACTCCATTGCATCACTCCCGTGGCCGACAGAAGTTGTCCACTCAGGATATGCCGACGATGTCCTCCTCCAAGCCCCTGACTACCTCAGCATGCAGGAAGCCCTTGATCTGGTCTCCAGAGAGTGTGATTCACTTGGTTTCCTTCTTTCAACTGCGAAAACAAAAGCCATGTGGCACGGTCGTGTTGTACCTCCACCCCTTTTCTTATCAGGAACGCCCTTGGACTGGGTTAATGAGACAAAATACCTGGGTGTGTATGTAACTCGCACACGTTGTCAGATCCCTGAAGTCCGCTATCTTCGAGACATATGTTTTCGGCGTCTCGCTCCCCTCTCTACCATGTGCAGGGGTTCCCTTGGTGCCAGCATCCCTGTACTTCTCACCATGTACAAGTCTTTTGTCCGTTCCTGTGTCGACTACGCCGCCCCTGCCCTCGTCAACATTAGTCGGACTGCTGTCAACCGTCTCGAAGTTATCCAGAGGAAAGCTGCTCGTATCATCCTTGGGGCTCCTCAGTGGACACGCTCTACTTCTCTATATACCGAACTTGGTCTTTCCCCCTTACAGGATCGTGTCCAGGAGTTTTACCTAAAAACTACCGTTTCCATTCTACGGGATCCTCGGGGCAACTATGTCCAAGCCAACTTGACTCCTGCTGTCCGAGGCCGACCTCCATCTAGAAGACCCTGGCGAGGGTCACTCATCCGAGCCCTTCAGGAACACGACCTCCTGCCTGATATTGTTGTCACCCCAGCTGTTGGTTCGTCTCCTTCTCCCTGGCTGGTTTTTCAACCTGAAGTGATTGCCCTCGGTGGGCCGCTTCCGAAATCCCACGTGAACCCTGTTCTTCTCTGCAAATACCACCTCTCCCGGATCGCCCACTGGTCTCCAGGTAGAGTCGTTCTCTACACTGATGGCTCTGTTGACCCCGCTACAGGTCGGGCCGGGGCTGGTGTCTACATCTCCCTTCCTGATGCCCCTGAGGCTATCAAACTGTCTCTCAGAGTTTCTGACGGGGCATCCTCCACTCAGGCTGAACTGATAGCCCTCCTTGCTGCCCTTCTCGCTGAGGAAGAAGCAGATGGTTTCTGTCCCTTGCTTGTCTGCTGCGATTCCAGGTCTGCTCTCGACGGGATCGCATTTGGATCAGGGGAAAATATGGACCTCATCCTCCGAATACGAGGGGTAACATCCACACTTCAGAATGCAGGCCGTCCTGTGACATTCCTATGGATACCCAGTCTTGTCGGTATCTTGGGGAATGAGGCAGCAGATGGCCTTGCCAAGACTGGCTGCAACAAGGCCACACCTGACTACGTTGTTCCTCGAACACTTTTACAGCTTAGGACCCAAGTTCGCCGCAAACAGAGAGAAGCTCGGGAAGCAGCCATCCCCCTGGACTCCCCGCCCACTTGGTACGATGTCCTCCGTAAACTTCCTGACCTCTCTTATGTCTATGGGAAAGGGTCGCGGAAAAGGGACGTGATTGCTGCCCGTATCATCATTGGGTATGACTTTGCTTGGGAGATTGGTATCCCCGCATCCCCTGAGCATCGCTCTTGTGCATTATGCAGAAGACCCGACAGCCGCACCCTTATTCACTACCTCCTAAGATGTCCCCACACACAACGCTTCCGTGACGCCTGTTGGACCACCACTCCACGACCCCAAGGTTAAAAATGCTTTGAAAACCTTGGATCTAGATGTAGGATATATATATATATATATATATATATATATATATATATATATATATATATATATATATATATATATATATATACATATACATACACATATATACATATACTGTACACACACATATACATTTTCTGCGTGTGGTATTCCATGGTGGCAGGGGCCTTCTACAATTGAGATAGGAAGGGTAGTCAGCACTGACAAGATTTCAAGATTGCCCCCGAGGGGGCTAGTTTATTGGGCACCCCCTTACATCCTCTGCAAGGTGAAGCGCAGAAGCGTTTACAGCGCCCATCTGGGAAGCATGCTAAGTTCATGCTTGCCTTTATGACTCATGCATTAAGGGCGTAAAAGCCTGAAGGGTAATAGGTTTTGTCTGCAAAGCGTGGCAGGTCCCTAATAATGTCAAGTGCCAGGCCTGTCACTAAGAGGAGGGATATCTGGTCAGGGAGGGAAGAGGTGTTGGTAATAGCTGGGGACCTGTAGGAGGAAGTCATAGGGCAAGTGAGGATGTAGTGAGAGAGGGTGTGAGAGTCGGGTTGGCCACAAAGTTTACAAACAGTGCGGCCAGGCTCAGGGTTGCCAATGTAGTCCAATAGGTACCTGTACCATAGGCGCAGTCTCATGTACATAATCTGTTGAGATCGAGTCAGGGATTGATACTCTTTGTAGTGGCGGTTGTCGTCACCGGTTACAGCGTCATAGTGGCATAGTGTGACGCTACCCCGTTGCTTCAGGTGTGTCCAATTTTCATCGAATGCCTCTCGTTGTGTGGCGTGTATGCGAGATTTGAGATGACTCAAGGAGAGGGCGAGAGCGGCTTCAATATCTTCTTCTTGTGTAGCTTCTTTGGCAAGCCGACCTACAGTGTCACAGGCAGTTATTCCTATAAGTGACGGGATCTAAATAAACTTGACACGGATGTCATCAGTTTGTTCTAGCCCGGCGACGGCGGCTAGGGTGTGTTGGGCGGCAGGGGAGGAGGGGGAGGCTAATTTGAGCCTCGCTAGCGCCGAAGTGCTGTCACTGATTATAAGGAGGTTCCAGCGTTCAGTGCGAGCATACAGTAGGTCGCCACCTCATGAATGCCCGCGAGGATGGCTATGCTTTCAGCATCAGTGGAGGAGGCCCAGTCGTGGACCCTGATTTTCCTGCAGGCCTGGCGCTCAGGAATCCACACAGCTGCCCCAGCGCTGCCCAGCGTGGTAACAGACCCATCACAGTAGACGAGGATAGGAGGGTGGGAGGTCTTAAGAGAGGAGGCGACATCATTAATCTGCTCAAGGCAGTTAAGTTTGAGCATATACCGCAGTTGGGTGGATTTACGACCAGGGAAGGTGTGGACGACTACATCAACACTCGGGGAAGTCCACGGCGGTAGAGGCGAATGAAAAGTGATTGATAGATTTGTAAACAAAGGGGCACAGCAGTAGGTGTTAACATCTTCGAATTTAAAAATTTTCAATATAGCTAATTTTTTATTTGTGTGATCTGTTTTTTTTTCAAGTAGGTCATTGTCCGTACAACTCTCTTTTGTGCAGTAACCAGAGATTATGTTTTTGAAGAGCTAGAGGCCCCGCCCCCCCATACTGTGTGACAGTGTATCAGGTGTTGGTAAACAAGATCATGATAGATTTCTTTCATTGCTGTGACAGTGAGTGACTGTCGAGTGTCATACAGACTATTAAAAAAAAACCAACTTCTTTCAATATTATGAGTTACTAGGCATCAATTAGAGAGTTTGAAAATCTTTCATTCACACTTAATTGTCAAAATATAAATCATATAAAAGTAGCGTAGAAAAAAAATTCTTTGCTGACCTTAAGCATAATTCAAGTACTATTTATTAACAGAGACCTTGTTAAGCTGTAAAAATACGCCGTTGTACCTTATATTTCTTATGTAATCCCTTATGAATTGTGTAAGGGGGATAGCGCGAACGCAGTCCCCCGCTAACAAAAATTGCGCACTCGAGTTAACCACATTTGGGTTAATCGCAAGGGTCAGCATCACCGGAGTGCAATGGTGAGCCTCGCCCTGGGAAAACCGCCTTCGTGATCACGGTATCTCCTGTGCCAGGTAAGTATGCCCTGAATTGTTCATCCTAAACCCTAACCTAACTTGACTGACTATCATTGTGCTGAACCATCTCTCTTATGTTATTGATTTAAATTTATAAACCAATTATATGATAACTTTTTATATAATTCGTAATATGCTAAAATAAAAATTGTCACATTAAAAGTGAGAGGCATATGATGGAAATAAACAAGTTTGGCTTTATAAACTATTCATTTCCATCAAAACACAAACATACGGGGTTAGATAATTTTAACTATTGATAATTTTTTCGCGTTTTTCTTGTGTCTAATTCAATATGATTTCCCATTAGATCCAAAATAAAGTAATTAATAGTATCTCAACCATCAACTTTAGATTGATTTGCCAGGATAAGTTTGTATAGAGGTAAGCCAAATTTTCTTCTGTAGCAAATTGATCCTGAAGTTTCTTCCTCTCACAATTAAGTCGTTTGGGATATTGCTTATGTACTTTATCTATTAATTATGAGGAACTTGCTATCCAGTGAGGGCTATCCCTCCTAATATAAAACTGAACATTGTGGAAATACTTTATTTGGCATAGTAATGAGATCAATATAGCCCAGAATCATTTTATTGGAAAATTGACTAATAACCAAACTAGAAATTGATACAATTCCAAATTTTCTACAATTATATGCAATAAATATTTATACTTTTGTAAGCATTTTACAAATACTTCAGGAACTACTTCTCTGGGCGGAGCTTCATTTTTTCATGAAGGTTGGCATACACGGTTCATAAAGTAATTGTCTCAATCATTTAGGCACTATCATTTTTAGTGCAATTTATACTTTTCATAATGCAACGGAAATTAGTTTTCCAGCTTCTATGTAAAAAATAAAATAACAAAAACAGCGGGTGTATTGTTGGTATCATAGTTAAAAAACATTGGCAACCGGCGTATCTCTTCATGGGGAAAGTACAGTGTAGGGTATGCGTCCTTCAGTCTGTCCCTCAAACATGCCAGTTTCTTCCTTCACTAACACTGGTCAATAATGTTCATAAAGAAAAAAGAAAGAAAGAATGAAAGAAAGAAATAACGAACAAAAGTGATTTTTTTTTAAGATTAAGGAAAACTAAAAATTGTAAATGGTAATATAACAATGAAGTGTAAAGAATAGTATAATAATTGGTAATATAATTACGGTTTTTGTTATTATAGATTACTAGTGTTGATGCATAAGGAGTTTGACTGTTTATCTGCAAACAGAACTCGAGATAAATTCTTGTTGCACCAATTTAAAACTAAAGTAAGGTTATTGTGTAATGTGCATTGCTTTGATTGCAACACAACAATCGTCATCGCTTCTCGGCCTTTTGGCTAAGATCAAAGTGTAGTATCTGTTCTTATCAGCTTAATGGAGAGTACATAATCAGTGTTCTTTTTTACATAGAAGGAAGAGCACAGATTTGGACTTTCTTGGGGTGAAAGTAACAGAGTTACTCCTTTGTTGTTTTAGGTGGCGAGCAGGGAACCCAGTATTTCACCATTGCTGTGGTTATTACCAATACCATGCAGTGAGAGGAAACATACCGGGGGGGCCTGCAAAGCCCCAAACCTGGTCCCACGGGACCCCACGTGGGTGCTTCTCACACGTGGCTATTCCCTCCTCTCTGTACTTCCTTACTTCGTACTGGCTGAGGGACCTGCACTCATAGAAGTGTATTCGTCCCAAAGTCCCTCCCCGGTAAACCATCACCTTGCGATCGAGTGGGTTTGTGATGGCGAAAGGGAGGTCGGTACACAACTCTCGGCCGATCCTCCAGGAATACCGTGATAGTGCGGGTACACCCTGGTAAAGGGGTTGTCATGTGTGTGTGGGTGTTCGTGTGGGTAAAGCAAGATGGACGACGAAGAGCCAAGGGGAAGAAACGAAGGAGATCGCCAGCCGGAAAGAAGAAACCGAATGCTGACCATATGGTTCCCTGCACCACCATCCTTCAAATGCACAGAGAGGACGCAGGGATGCCCATGGGAATGTGCGTCATCGGGGTGGTCGGGCTGCAAGCAATCACTAGTCCGACATCTAAAGGAAGCCCACAACAAGAAAATCAACGAATATATGAACATGTGTGCAGGGTGCTATCTGGTACTGACTATCCGGCCAAGCAATCACACGTGCATCCTCAACAGGCAGATGAGGGAGGAGCAAAGGGTTCCCCATTTTCGTTTCCAGTGCGACGTGCAATACTGCCACTACTCTGCCCCAACAAAGAGAGGATTGAATAACCACAAGGTAGCAACACATGTACGGCAGTGGAGGAGGAGAGACAACCAACGTCAGGCGGAGCAACGACAGGGGAACCAACAGGCTGAAGGCAATCCAGCAAGCGCCCAGCCCTCACAGGAAGTTGGGGAAAATAGGGATAACGAGCAGAGGGAGCAGCCACAGAATTACGAGCAACAGCAGCAAAGAGAAACACAAGGGCAACGAGAAAGGCACAGAGGGACACCTCCACCCAGGGATGGAGAAGTGGAAGGACCAGAGACACCACGCCCCGTCTCTGGGAGAAGTACACCAGTGTCACCACTGAGCCCAGACGATCAAGAAACGCGACTGAGGTCGATAACGCCGAGCCAGCTGCTCCAAAATGAACCCTCACCAAGAGAGGAATCACAGCACCCAGGGGACCTGACACCCCTCTTGCACATGCCAAGAATGCCACTGTCACCTCTAAGCCCCGATGAAGAACATGGTGGAGACAGTACCCGAACAGGGGAACAGATAATGCAAAGTCAAGAAACAAATGAAGGAAGACAAAGTAATCTCAGTGAATCCCCTACACCACTATCGCAAAGTGAAGCAACTCAAACACTAAGTGGTGAAGGCAACATACAGGAGCAGATTGGCATAACGCCTGAACCAAATGAAGAGCGAGATGAAGCTGAGGAGACATGGATACTGGAGCCGTTTCTGGGCACAGTGTATGAGATCCAGCGGAACCCGGACTGGGCAAGATTTGAAGAAGTACTGATTGAGATCGAGGTAGCAATACAAGCGGCAAACAGGATAAACATCTCTCAAGGACAGAACACGACCAGGAAAATCACCGATGCCAATGATTGCAAACAGATCCAGAGGCTGTACAAATACAACCGTCGCCGAGCAATACGGCTAATTGCCGAAGGGAACGGCGCAAGATGTGAAATAAGCAAGGAGAGAATAGAGGAACACTTCCAACACATGATGGTTGAAAAGGATTGTGACCTAAATACCGTGGAGCACATTCCCGAACCGCCACACGACAGACCAGAGATGGAAATGCAGCCCTTCACAGAGAAGGAAGTATTTACAAAACTAGCAGCAGCAGAGAATTCGTCACCAGGTGAAGACAGAATATCATATGAGAACTGGAGAAAGGCTGACCCAAGCTGCCGAGTTATGGCAGCCATATTCAACGTGTGTCTCAGAGCCAAGAGAATACCAGTCTCCTGGAAACGATACAGAACAATACTTGTCCCCAAAAAAGGTGGTAACCCAGAAGTCGTTTCAAATTGGAGGCCTATAACACTGAGCCGCACAATATACAAGGTGTACACGGGATGCCTCACAGCACGACTCAGAAGGTGGCTCGTTGACAACGAGGTACTGTGCGCCGCACAGAAAGGATTCATGCCAAGTGATGGGGTGATAGAACACAACTACATACTTCAACATCACATGGACGATGCACGACGGAACAATGGCGATACCTGCATAGCAGCACTCGACTTGACCAATGCATTTGGCTCAGTGTCACTGGACCTCATTAAAAGAGCGCTCAACCGTATAGGGGTGGGACGGGATTTTGAAACAGTAGCAGGAGACATCATCAGTGGCAAGACGACAAGAATACTAACAAAGGAAGGAGAAACAGAAGAGATACCAGTGCAATGCGGTGTGCAACAGGGGTGCCCAATAAGTGGTCTCCTGTTCAATATAGCGGTCGAACCACTGTTGCGGAAAATCGCGGCCGAAGGAATGATACTGGACCAACAGCACAAGCACCCATGCTTAGCATATGCAGACGATATAACCATCATTACAAAACAGCAAGATAATCTACAGCAACTCCTCTACATAGCAACAGAACAATGCAGTATGATGGGACTGGACCTAAATCCTAGCAAAAGCTCATCATTGCACCTGTCTGGACGAAGACCTCGAGGAATGCGCCAGACACAGTTCTACGTGGGAGAAACGCCCATCCAATGGAAGAGCGATGGCGAAGCAACGCTCTTCTTGGGACGACCAGTTGGGTTCCATCTTCTGCCAAACATCCAAACAGTAGAGGAACTAATGCAACTCGGGACCAAAATACTCACAAGCAAGCTAGCACCGTGGCAGAGAATAGATGCAGTCAAGACATTCATGTTCCCGGCAGGAGTGCATGCAATGAGGACTTGGCAACTGAGGAAAACTGACTGGGCACACCTGGACAACGAAATGAAGGCAATGCTTAAACACACGCTACATCTACCGTCAAGAGCGTCGAATGAGTACTTGTACGGAAGCAGTAAAGCTGGAGCGTGTGGTGTCCCAATCGCGGCAGAAGACTCTGACATTTTCCTGGTGGATACCGCATATAAATTACTCACGTCACCGGATCCTGACGTCAGGGAAATAGCCAGAGAAGAATGCCGGCGAGTGGCAACAATGACAACACGACAGGAGCCAAGCATGACCGACGCATGCATGTACTTAACACAGGGAGAGATGCAAACGCGAGGAGGAGACCACCAAACCATCTGGTCTAGAGCCAGGTGTGCCTCAGGCCGAATGGGGGTTTCCTGGATAGCAGAGGGAGGAGACAACATCAAGATAAAATGCACGGACTCCATCATTGAAGAAAAAGATAGAAGGAAGGTAGCCAAAACCATCCGGAGCCAGCGACGACAGATGAGAGATGAAGTTCTGCAGAATAAGCCTGACCAAGGGAAAGTGATCAAGCTCGTAGCACAAGAGAGAGCATCATCAGCTTTTGTTCGAAATGGAGCGTATACAACCTTCGCAGACTGGCGTTTCATACACCGAGCAAGACTGAACCTACTCCCCGTCAATGGAGCGAAGCGAGGCCAGAATAGGGATCGGAGATGTCGTCGGTGCAATAGAGAAGAAACGCTCCCACATGTAGTAAACCACTGCATGATACACTCTCGAGCCATGCAAAAGCGACATAATGCCCTGGTGGATAGAGTACAAAAAGCCGCAGAAGGTCGACATTGGAAGGTCATGTCGGCAAATGAACGAGTACCAGGAGCAGCAGACAATGGACGTCCAGACCTGGTGATTGAAAAGAACCGAGAAGTGATCCTGATCGACGTCACCTGCCCATTCGAGAATGGACAAGAGGCATTTAAAGAAGCAAGACTGAGGAAAGACGAAAAGTATGCAGAACTGGCAGCAGAGATGAGAAGACAATACCAGCAGGTGAAGGTGGCTGCATTCATAGTGGGACCCCTGGGAGCATACGACCCGGAGAACGAGAAGCTGATGAAGAGACTGGCATCAAAGGGATACCTGCGCCTCTTCAGGAAACTGTGTGTAAGTGATGCCATTCGCTGGTCGAGAATGATTTATATAGAACATACCTCAGGTGCTAGACAGTATGTAGGGTGAAATAAACCCAAAGTCAAGATAGAAGAAAGAATAGGTTCTAGTTAGTGGAATAGGAACACTATGTATAAAATGTAATAGATAGTCAGCCAATTGTCACAAATTACTGGAATACCCAAACTATTGTAAATAAAAAACAATGTATCATTCTTTTAAATAAATAAAATCTGTTCTTATCAGCTTAATATCTGATACGATCCCCATGTGGGATCTTCGATATTAAACTGATTTTTGGATCATGGCGAAGTGCTAGGGGCTTGCTCCACCTTTGCCGCGGATCGGCCCGGTATTGCAGTATCTCCGGGATCGGTCCACTCCCCATGGGGAGAAATTAAAGCAAATATATTACATTTTATTTAAAGATGGCCATGGGCATATAATGTCTTATAATCGCTGTATATATGTCACGGTCAGACACAGGTGCGACTTCTTTCTGGGTTGCAAAAAAGCAGGATGTAATTGTCCGTTTATTCGGTCCTTGGTAGGTTACAATATGCGGAGTTACACATGCATGAGTATGATGTGACAAACATGGATAAGAACATAAGAATGGAGGAAACTGCAGCGGGCTTATTGGCCCATACTGGGCAGTCCCGTTTACACCCAACCCCTATTGCTCATATAAGCATCCAACCTATGTTTGAAGCTATTCAGCGTATTCGAGTTAATGATAT
>NW_024741375.1:0-18297 GCF_018991925.1 Homarus americanus
TGTTATTCTCGATTGAAACTTTTGTTATATACTCGATCAGGGGCCTTTGTTATACCCGATTAGGGACTTTGTTTCTCGATCAGGGACTTTGTTATACTGCTGGGGGCTTTGTTATACTCCATCAAGGGAACTTTGTTATACTCGGTGAGGGACTTTGTTATACTTTCGATCCACAGGAATTTGTTATATACTCGTTCAGGACTTTGTTGATTCGATCAGGGCCTTTGTAATACTCGATGAGGGGACTTTGTTATACTCGAATAAGGCCCGCTGTTAAGCTCGATCAAAGGCCTTTGTTATTCTCGATGAGGGGTCTTTGTTAAACTCGATTAAGGGAGACTTTGTTCTACTCGTTCAGGGAGTTTTTGTTATACTTGATCAGGACTTTCTTATACTTGATGAGGGGCTTTGTTTCTCGATCAGGGGCTTTGTTATACTGGATCAAGGGCCTTTGTTATAATCGTTCATGGGACTTTGTTATATACTCGACCAGGGGACTTTGTTATACTCGATTAGGGGCCTTTGTTAAACTCGATCAGGGCTTTTGTTATATGCTCGATCAGGGACTTTTTATACTCGATCAGATGGCTTTGTTCTCGATCCAGGGAACTTTGTTATACTCGATCAGGGGCCTTTGTTATAATCGTTCAGGGACTTTGTTATACTCGATCAGGGACTTTGTTACTCAATCAGGGGACTTTGTTATACTCGATGAGGGCGTTTGTTATACTCGATGAGGGACTTTGTTAGACTCGATCAAGGGAATTTGTTATACTCGATGAGGACTTTGTTATATTCGATGAGGGCCTTTGTTATACTCGATCAGGGGCCTTTGTTATACCCGATCGGGGACTTTGTTATACTCGATGAGGGACTTTGTTATACTGGACCAGGGTCTTTGTTATACTCGATCAGGGGCCTATGTTATATTTGATGGGGGCTTTTATACTCGATCAGGGACTTTCTTATTCTCAATGAGGGACTTTGTTATACTCGATCAGTGGGCTTTGTTATACTCGATCAGGGATCTTTGTTATTCTCGATCAGGGGCCTTTGTTATACTCGTTCAGGCGCCTTTGTTATATTCGATCAGGAGCCTTTGTTATTCTCGACCAGGGACTTTGTTATACTCGATGAGGGCGCTGTTAAACTCGATCATGGGCCTTTGTTATACTCGATCAGGGACTTTGTTAAATTCGATCAGGGGCCTTTGTAATACTCGATGGGGGACTTTGTTATACTCGAATAAGGCCCTTTGTTAAACTCGATCAAGAGGCTTTGTTATTCTCGATGAGGGTCTTTGTTAAACTCGATTAGGGACTTTGTTCTACTCGTTCAGGGGACTTTGTTATACTTGATCAGGGACTTTCTTATACTCGATGAGGCTTTGTTTTCTCGATCAGGGGCTTTGTTATACTGGATCAAGGCGCTGTTATAATCGTTCATGGGACTTTGTTATACTCGACCAGGGACTTTGTTATACTCGATTAGGGGCCTTTATTAAACTCGATCAGGGCTTTTGTTATGCTCGATCAGAGGACTTTTTATACTCGATCAGATGGCTTTGTTATTCTCGATCAGGAACTTTGTTATACTCGATCAGGGCCTTTGTTATAATCGTTCAGGGGACTTTGTTATACTCGATCAAGGGACTTTGTTATACTCAATCAGGGACTTTGTTATACTCGATGAGGGCGTTGTTATACTCGATGAGGGACTTTGTTAGACTCGATCGGAATTTGTTATACTCGATGAGGGACTTTGTTATATTCGATGAGGGCCTTTGTTATACTCGATCAGGGGCTTTGTTATACCCGATCAGGGACTTTGTTATACTCGATCAGGGGACTTTGTTATACTGGACCAGGGGTCTTTGTTATACTCGATCAGGGGCCTATGTTATACTTGATGAGGGCTTTGTTATACTCGATCAGGGGACTTTCTTATTCTCGATGAGAAGGACTTTGTTATACTCGATTAGTGGGCTTTGTTATACTCGATCAGGGAACTTTGTTATTCTCGATCAGGGCCTTTGTTATACTCGTTCAGGCGCCTTTGTTATATTCGATCAGAGCCTTTGTTATTCTCGACCAGGGACTTTGTTATACTCGATGAGGGGCCTTTGTTAAACTCGATCACGGGCCTGTTATACTCGATCAGGGGCTTTGTTTTACTCGATCAGGAAACTTTGTTATACTCGATCAGGGCCTTTGTTATAATTGTTCAGGGACTTTGTTATATTCGATCAGGGACTTTGTTATTCTCGATCAGGGACTTTGTTATACTCGATCAGGGCTTTGTTTTACTCGATTAGGAAACTTTGTTATACTCGATCAGGGGCTGTTATACCCGATTAGGGACTTTGTTATACTCGATCAGGGACTTTGTTTACTGTATGAGGGGCTTTGTTATACTCCATCAGGAACTTTGTTATACTCGGTGAGGGACTTTGTTATACTCGATCACAGGACTTTGTTATACTCGTTCAGGGGACTTTGTTAAACTCGATCAGGGCCTCTGTAATACTCGAGGAGGACTTTGTTATACTCGAATAAGGCCCTGTTAAACTCGATCAAAGGCCTTTGTTATTCTCGAGGAGGGTCTTTGTTAAACTCGATTAGGGACTTTGTTCTACTCGTTCAGGGGACTTTGTTATATGATCAGGGGACTTTCTTATACTCGATGAGGGGCTTTGTTATACTCGATCAGGGGCTTTGTTATACTTGATCAGGGGCCTTTGTTATTATAATCGTTCAGATTTTACAGGTCGATCAGGAATTTGTTATACTCGATCAGGGACTTGCTTATACTCGACCAGGGGAGTTTGTTATAATGACCAGGGACTTTATATACCTGATGAGGGCCGAAAGAACCTTGATGAGGGGCTCTTGGTTATACCAGACTATGGACTTTTCTTACTCCGATCAGGGCCTTGATAAACCCTTGATCAGGGCCTTGTTATACCTGTTCAGAAGACCTTGTTATACTTGATCAGGGCCTTTGTTATACTCGAGTAGGGCTTTTGTTATAATTTCGGATCAGGGCTTTGTTATACTTGGAACAGGGCCTTTTGTTATAATCGTTCAGGGGACTCTTGTTATACTCGATCAGGGACTTGTTATACTCGATCAGGGACTTTTGTTATACTCGACCAGGGAGTTTATTGTTATACTCGACCAGGGGACTTTGTTATACCGATGAGGGCCTTTGTTAACCCGGGACTGTGCCTTGCAAGGTACCCCGATCAGGGGACTGTTATACCTGATCAGGGGACTTTATATACTCTATGAGGCTTTGTTATACTCGATCAGGAACTTGTTTATACTCTTGCCAGAGGGGACCATGTTATACCCGATCAGGTGACTTTTATACCTGTTCAGGGACTTTGTTATAATTTGATCAGGGATGGTTATACTGAGAAGGGGGCTTTAGTTATACCTTTTGATCAGGGGCTTTGCTACCTGCCGATCAGGGGCCTTGTTATACTCGATCAGAGGACTTTATTAACCCCGACCAGGGGAGCCGGTTATACTTATTTGTGAATTTGTTATAATTTTGACCAGGGGACTTTGTAATACCTGATCTGGGGCTTTGGTTAGGCCTCGATCAGGAACTTTGTTATACTCTCGGACTGCCTTTGTTTATAATCGTTCAGGGAATCCTGTTATAAGCGATCAGGGGAATTTGGCAGTTTCGATCAGGATTTGATATACTCAACCAGGGAATTTTGTTAAACCTGACCAGGGCCTTTGTAATACAAGATGAAGGGATTCTTGTTATACTCGAATAAGGCCCTTTGAGCTAACCCGGATCAAAGGCCTTTGTTATTCTCGATGAGGGTCTTTATAAACCCGATTAGGGACTTGTCTACCTGCTCAGGCATTGGTTATACCTGATCAGGGACTTTGCTTATACTCGATGAGGGCTTATTATACTCTCGGATGAGGGGGCTTTTTTATACCGGACTGGCGGCCTTTTGTTATAACTGTCTGCGGACTTTGTTATACCTGACCAGGGACTATACCTTTATTAGGGGTACTTGCAAACCTGATCAGGGCTTTTTGTTATGCTCGATCAGGGAGTTTGTTATCTGATGATGGACTTTTATTGAGACTCGATCATGGTACCCTTGTTATACTCGATGAGGGCCTTGTTATACCGATCAGGGCCTTTTGTTATAGGTCCGGATCAGGGACTTTTATTATTCTCGATCAGGGACTTTTGTTGTTCTCTATGAGGGGGCCTTTTTATATACCTCGATCAGGAACTTCTTTAGGTACCGGTGAGGGACTTGTTATACGCCAGATCAGGGACTTCGGTTATACCTGATCAGGGACATTGTTATATCTGATCAGGAAACTTTATATACCCGATCAAATAAGTGTTATAATCGTTCCTTCAGGGACTTTGTTATATTCTGATCGTGGACCTTTGTTATACCTGATCAGGGGACTTTTGTTATACTCGATCAGGGGGCCTTGTTTTTACTCGATCAGGAAACTTTTTTATACTCGATCAGGGGACTTTGTTATACCTGATCAGGACTTTGTTATACCTCTAGAGGGGGGCTGGTTAGTACCGATCAGGGGCTTTGTTATACTTGATCAGGGGCCTTTGTTATAATTTCGTTCAGGTCCTTTTGTTATACTCGATCAGGGGATTTATACTTCGTCAGGGGACTTGTTATACCTGATGATGGGCCTTTGTTATACTCGATGAGGATTCTTGTTCTACTCGATCAAGGGAATATGTAGTACTTCGATCAAGGGACATTGTTATATTCGATGAGGACTTAGTTATACCTCGAGATGGGACTGTGTTCTACTTCCAGTTCAGGGGCTTTGTTTATACAGGATCAGGGGACCTTTGTTATACCTCGAATAGGGCCTTTGTTGAACCCCGATCAAAGGCCTTTTGTTATTCCCGATGAGGGGCCTTTGTTAAACCTCGATTAGGGGACTTTGTTCTACTCTTTCAGGGGACTTTGTTATACCTGATCAGGGGATTTTGTTATACCTCGATGAGGGGCTTTGTTATACCCCGGGATTAGGGGGCTTTGTTATACTTGGATCAGGGCCTTTGTTATAATCGACCAGGGAGTTTGTTATACTCGACCAGGGGACTTTGTTATACTCTGATGAGGGCTCTCAAGTGTCCTCGATGAGGGGCCTTTGTTATACCTCGATCATCAGATTCCTTTGTTATACTCGATCAGGACTTTTGTTATACCCGATCAGGAGACTTTGGTTATACTTCCTGACCTGTGGACTTTTGTTATACTCAGATCTGGGGCTCGGATATACTCGATCAGGAACTTTTATATACCTGATCAGGGCCTTTGTTATAATCGTTCAGGGACTTTGTTATACTCAAATCAGTGGACTTTGTTATACCGGTGAGGGACTTGTTATACCTCGATGAGGGCCTTGTTATACTCTGATGAGGGGACCGCGTTATACTCGATCAGGGCCTTTGTTATAACTGTTCAGGAACTTTGTTAAGGGGCGATCAGGGGAATTGTTATACTGATCAGGACTTTGTTATAATTCTCGACCAGGGAGTTTGTTATACCAGACCAGGGAACTTTGTTATACCTCGATCAGGGCCTTTGTTAAACTCCGATCAGGGGCCTCGGTTATACTCTGATCAGGGGACTTGCTATGCTCGGATCAGGATTTTGCTATACCAACCAGGAACTTTGTTAAACCCGACCAGGGCCTTCCTCGTACCTTTTGATGAGGGGACTTTTATTATACCTCGAATAAGGCCTTTGTTAAACCCGGACTGTGCTGCCTTTGTTATTCTCGATCAGGGTCTTTGTTAAACCCGATTAGGGGACTTTTGTTCTACCTGTTCAGGACTTTTGTTATACTCTGGATCAGGACTTTGTTATACCTCGATGAGGGGCTTTGGTTATATTCGATAAGGGGGCTTTTTTTATACCGACTGCGGGCCTTTGTTATATTCGTTCATGGGATCCTTGTTATACCTTGACCAGGGACTTTGTTATACTCAGATTAGGGCATTTGGTAAACTCTGATCAGGGGCTTTTTGTTATGCCTGATTAGGGAGTTGTTATATTCGATGATGGGACTTGTTATACTCTCGATCATGGTACTTTGTTATGTACTCTCGATGAGAGGCCTTTGTTATAATACCGATCAGGGGCCTTTGTTATACCCGATCAGGGGACTTTGTTAAACTCGGATCAGGGGCTTTGCTATAATCGTTCAGGGACTTTATATACTCAGATCAGGGGACTTTGTTATACTTTAGGACCAGGGAGTTTGTTATACCTGATTAGGGCCTTGCTATAATCGACCAGGGCCTTTGCTACTTGGATCAGGGACCTTGCTATTCTCGATCAGGGATTTTGTTATGTACTCGATCAGGGGGCTGCTTTGTTATACTCAGTGAAGGGCCTTTGTTATTCTTGATGAGGAGATTCTTTGTTCTACCTGGATCAGAGACTCTTTGTTATACCTGATCAGGGACTTTGTTATATTCGATGAGGGACTTTTATATTCTCGATCATGCGGACTTTTGTTTATACTCGATCAGGGAATTAGGGGACTTTGTCTTACTCGATCAGGGGCTTTGTTATACTCGATCAGGGGACTTTGTTTTACTCGATCAGGGCCTTTGTTATACTCGATCAGGGCCTTTGTTATACGATTAGGGACTTTGTTATACTCGACCAGGGGTCTGTTATACTCGATCAGGGCCTTTGTTATACTTGATGAGGGGCTTTCTTATACTCGATCAGGGGCCTTTATATTTGATGAGGGCTTTGTTATACACGATCAGGGGACATTGTTATTCTCGATCAGGGGACTTTGTTATACTCGATCAGGGGCTTTGTTATACTCGATCAGGAACTTTGTTATACTCGATCAGGGGCCTTTGTTATACTCGCTCAGTCGCCTTTGTTATATTCGATGAGGGCCTTCGTTATAGTCGACCAGGGGACTTTGTTATACTCGATCAGGGGCCTTTGTTAAACTCAATCTGGGGCGTTTGTTATACTCAATCAGGGGACTTTGTTATACTCGATCAGGGTCTTTGTTATACTCTATCAGGGAGCTTTGTTTTACTCAATCAGGAAACTTTGTGATACTCGATCAGGGCCCTGTTATATTCAATAAGGGACTTTGTTATACTCGATCAGCGGACTTTGTTATACTCGATTAGGGGACTTTTATACTCGATCAGGGGACTTTGTTATACTCGATCAGGGGACTTTGTTATACTCGATCAGTGGCCTTTGTTATACTCGTTCAGGCGCCTTTGTTATATTCGATCAGGGGCCTTTGTTATACTCGACCAGGGGACTTTGTTATACTCGATCAGGGCCTTTGTTAAACTCGATCAGGGGCCTGTTTCTCAATCAGGAAACTTTGTTATACTCGATCAGTAGTCTTTGTTATAATCGTGCAGGGGACTTTGTTACACTCGATCAGGGGCTGTTGTTATACTCGATCAGGACTTTGTTATATTCGATAAGGGACTTTGTTATACTGGATCATGGGACTTTGTTATACTCGATCAGGGGCATTTGTTACACTCGATCAGGGGACTTTCTTATACTCGGCCAGGGGTCTTTGTTATACTCGATTAGGGGCCGTTGTTATACTTGATCAGGGGCTTTGTTATATTCGATCAGGGGTTTGTTATTCTCGATCAGGGGACTTTGTTATACTCGATCAGGGTTTTGTTATACTCGGTCAGGAACTTTGTTATACTCTATCAAGGGGCTTTGTTATACTCGATCAGGAACTTTGTTATTCTCGAACAGGGGACTTTGTTATACTCGATCAGGGGCCTTTATTTATATTCGATCAGGGTTTTTTATATACTCGATCAAGGACTTTGTTATAATCGGCCGGGTCTTTGTTTTACTCGATCAGGGGCCTTTGTTAAACTCGATCAGGGCCTTTGTTATATTCGATCAGGGTCCTTTGTTATACTCGACCAAGGGACTTTGTTATACTCGATCAGGGCCTTTGTTAAACTCGATCAGGGGCCTTTGTTATACTCGATCAAGGGCATTGTTATACTCGATCAGGGAACTTTTTTATACTCGATCAGAGGGCCTTTGTTATACTCGTCAGGCGCCTTTGTTATATTCGATCAAGGGCTTTGTTATACTTGATCAGGAACTTTGTTATACTCGATCAGGGGCCTTTGATATACTCGATCAGGGGACGTTGTTATACTCGATCAGGGCTTTGTTATTCTCGATCGAAACTTTGTTATACTCTATCAAGGGCTTTGTTATATGATCAGGAACTTTGTTATTCTCGATCAGGGGACTTTGTTATACTCGATCAAGGGGCCTTTGTTATAATTCGATCAGGGTTTTGTTATACTCGATCAAGGACTTTGTTATAATCGGCAGGGTCTTTGCCTCGATCAGGGCCTTTGTTAAACTCGATGAGGGCCTTGTTATATTCGATCAGGGTCCTTTGTTATACTCGACCAAGGACTTTGTTATACTCGATCAGGGCCTTTGTTAAACTCGATTAGGGGCCTTTGTTATACTCGATCAAGGGCATTGTTATACTCGAACAGGAAACTTTGTTATACTCGATTAAGGGCCTTTGTTATACTCGTCCGCGCCTTTGTTATATTCGATCAGGGGCCTTTGTTATACTCAATCAGGGGACTTTGTTTTACTCGATCAGAGGACTTTGTTATACCCGATCAGTGGGCTTTGTTTTACTCGATCGAAACTTTGTTATAGTCGATCAGTAGCCTTTGTTATAATCGTGCAGGGACTTTGTTACACTCGATCAGGAATTTGTTCTCCTCGATCAGGAACTTTGTTATACTCGATGAGGGGACTTTGTTATACTCGATGGGGCCTTTTGTTATACTCGTTCAGGCGCCTTTTTATATTCGATCAGGGCTATTATACTCGACCAGGGGACTTTGTTATACTCGATCAAGGGCCTTTGTTAAACTCGATCAGGGACTTTGTTATACTCGATCAGAATTGTTTGTTTTTACTCGATCGGAAACTATATTATACTCGATCAGTAGCCTTTGTTATAATCGTGCAGGGGACTTTGTTACACTCGATCAGGGGACTGTTCTCCTCGATCAGAAGAACTTGTTATACTCGATCAATGGACTTTGTTATATTTGATGAGGGACTTTGTTATACACGACCATGGGACTTTGTTATACTCGATAGGAGGCCTTTGTTATACTCGATCAGGGCCCTTTTATACCGATAAGGGACTTTGTTATTCTCGATCAGAGGACTTTGTTATACTCGATCAGGGACTCAGTAATACTCGATCAGGGGACTTTGTTATACTAGATCATGAGCCTTTATATACTCTATCAGGGCCTTTGTTATATTCGATAAGGGACTTTTTATACTGGATCATGGCTTTAGTTACACTCGATCAGTGGCCTTTGTTATACTCTTTTAGAGGCTGTTATACTCGAACAGGGGCCTGTTAAACTCGATCAAGTCCTGTTTTCTCGATTAGATGACTTTGTTAAACTCGATGAGGAGACTTTGTTATTCTCGATGGGACTTTGTTATACTCGATTAGGGAACTTTGTTATACTCACCAGGGTTCTTTTTATACTCGATCAGGGCCTCTGTTATACTTAATGAGGGGCTTTTATACTCGATCATGGGAATTTGTTATTCTCGATGAGGGTACTGTTATACTCGATCAGGGGCTTTGTTATACTCGATCAGTGAACTTTGTTTTACTCGATCAGGGCCTTTGTTATACTCGTTCAGGCGCCTTTTTATATTCGATCAGGGGCTTTGTTATACTCGACCAGGGGACTTGTTATACTCGATCAGGGGCCTTTGTTAAGCTCGAACAGGGGCCTTTGATATAATCGTGCAGGGAACTTTGTTACACTCGATCAGGGGACTTTGTTCTCCTCGATCAGGGACTTTGTTATACTCGATGGGGGACTTTGTTATATTCGATGAGGACTTTGTTCTCGACCATGGGACTTTGTTATACTCGATGAGGCCTTTGTACCTCGATCAGGGGCCTTGTTATACCCGATCAGGGGACTTTGTTATACTGATCAGAGGACTTTGTTATACTCGATCAGGAACTCTGAAATACTCGATCAGGGGACTTTGTTATACTAGATCAGGGGCCTTTGTTATACTCGATCATGGGACTTTGTTGATATTCGATAAGGGACTTTTTATACTTGATGGGGGCTTTGTTATACTCGATCAGTGGCCTTTGTTATACTCTTTGAGGCCCTTTGTTCAGAGACGCTGTTATACTCAATCAGGAAACTGTTTTACTCGATCAGGGGACTTTGTTATACTCGATCAGGGGGCTTTGTTATACACGATCAGGGAACTTCTCGATTTGAGGACTTTGTTAAACTCGATGAGGAGACTTTGTTATACTCGATCAGGAGTTTGTTATACTCGATCAGGGGACATTGTTATACTCCATGAGGGGACTTTGTTATACTCGATCAGGGCCTTTGTTGTACTCGATTAGGGGACTTTGTTATACTCGACCAGTGGTCTTTGTTATACTCGATCAGGGTCTTTGTTATACTTGATGAGGGAGCTTTGTTATACTCGATCAGGGGCCTTTGTTATTCTCGATCAGGGGACTTTGTTATACTCGATCAGGGCCTTTGTTATATTCGATCAGGGACCTTTGTTATACTCGATCAAGGGACTTTGTTATAATCGGCCAGGGTCTTTGTTATACTCGATCAGGGGCCTTTGTAAACTCGATCGGGGCCTGATACCTCGTTCAGGTGCCTTTGTTATATTCGATCAGGGTCCTTTGTTATACTCGACCGGGGACTTTGTTATACTCGATCAGGGTCCTTTGTTAAAGTCGATCAGGGGCCTTTGTTATACTCAATCAGGGACTTTGTTTTACCGATCAGGGACTTTGTTATACTCGATCAGGGGACTCTGTAATACTCGATCAGGACTTTGTTATACTCGATCGGGGCCTTTGTTATACTCGATCAGGGACTTTGTTATATGCGATAGGGACTTTGTTATACTGGATCATGGGACTTTGTTATACTCGATGAGGGCGCTTTGTTATACTCGATGAGGGGACTCTGTTATACTCGATCAAGGGACTCTGTAATACTCGATCAGGGGACTTTGTTATACTCGATCAGTGGCCTTTGTTATACTCTTTTAGGAGGCCTTTGTTATAATCGAAGGGCCTTTGTTAAACTCGATCAAAGGCCTTTGTTATTCTCGATTAGAGGACTTTGTTAAACTCGATGAGAGACTTTGTTATACTCGATCAGGGAGTTCTTTATACTCGATCAGGGGCTTTGATTTACTCAATCAGGGGCTTTGTTATACTCGATCAGGGGACTTTGTTATACTCGATCAGGGGACTTTGTTATACTCGGCCAGTGGTCTTTGTTATACTCGATCAGGGCCTTTGTTATATTTGATCAGGGGGCTTTGTATATACGCGATCAGGGACTTTGTTATTCTCGATCAGGGGACTTTGTTATACCCCATCAGGGGCTTTGTTATACTCGATCAGGGGACTTTGTTATACTCGATCAGGGGCTTTGTTTTACTCGATCAGGAAACTTTGTTATACTCGATCAGTAGCCTCTGTTATAATCGTGCAGGGGACTTTGTTACCTCGATCAGGGGACTTTGTTCTCCTCGATCAGGGTTTCTTATACTCGATCAGGGCCTTTTGTTATGGGCCTCTGTTATTCACGGACTTTGTTAAACTCGATGAAGACTTTGTTATACTCGATAAGGGAGTTTGTCATACTCGATCAGGGACTTTGTTTTACTCGATCAGGGTCTTTGTTTTACTGGATCAGGGGACTTTGTTATACTCGATCAGGGCCTTTGTTATACTCGATCGGGGCATTTGTTATACTCGATCAGGGGACTTTGTTATACTCGGCCAGGGACTTTGTTATACTCGGCCGGGGTCTTTGTTATACTCGATCAGGGCCGTTGTTATACTTGATCAGGGGCTTTGTTAAACTCGATCAGGGGACTTTGTTATTCTCGTTCAGGGGACTTTGTTATACTCGATCAGGGGCTTTGTTATACTCGATCAGGAACTTTGTTATACTCGATCAAGGGGCTTTGTTATACTCGATCAGGGGACTTTGTTATACTCTATGAGGGTCGTTGTTATACTCGATGAGGGACTTTGTTATACTCGACCAGGGTCTTTGTTACACTGGATCAGGGGCCTTTGTTATACACGTTCAGGCGCCTTTGTTATATTCGATCAGTGGCCTGTTATACTCGACCTGGGGACTTTGTTATACTCGATCAGGGGCTTTTGTTAAACTCGATCAGGAGCCTTTGTTATACTAAATCAGGGGACTTTGTTATACTTGATCAGGGACTTTGTTATACTCGATCAGGGGCTTTGTTTTACTCGATCAGAAACTTTGTTATTCGCGATGAGGGGCCTTTGTTATAATCGTTCAGGAGACTTTGTTATATACTCGATTAGGGACTTTGTTATACTCGATCAGGGGACTTTGTTATACTCGATCAGGACTGTTAAACTCGATCAAGGCCTTTGTTATTCTCGATTTGAGGACTGTTAACCTCGATGAGAGACTGTTATACTCGATCAGGGGAGTTTGTTATACTCGATCAGGGACATTGTTTTACTCGATTAGGGGCTTTGTTATACTCGATCAGGGGACTGTTATACTCGATCAGGGCCTTTTATACTCGATCAGGGGCCTTTGTTATACTCGATTAGGGACTTTGTTATTCTCGACCAGGGGTCTTTGTTATTCTCGATCAGGGACTGTTATACTCGATCAGGGGACTTGTTTTTGTTATACCTGATCAGGGACTTTTGTTTACTCGATCAGGGGCTTTGTTTACCCGATTAGGGAACTTTTGTTATACTCAATCAGGGAATTTGTTTCTGAATCGGGGACTCTGTAATACTCGATCAGGGGACTTTGTTATACTCCGATCAAAGGCCTTTGTCATACTCGATCACGGTTTTTTGTTATATCGATCAGGGACTTTGTTTTACTCGATCAGGGGCTTTTTTTTACCCGATTAGGGAACTGTTATACTCAATCAGGGAATTTGTTATACCGATCAGGGACTTTGTTATACTTGATCAGGGGGTTTTGTTTTACCCGATCAGTAAACCTTTGTTGTACTCGACAGAGGCCTTTGTTATAATCGTTCAGGACTTTGTTATACTCGATCAGGGACTTTGTTCTCCCCGATCAGGGACTTTGTTATACTGATCAGGGACTTGTTATATTCGATGAGGAGACTTTGATATACTCGATCAGGGGAGTTTGTTATACTCGATCATGGGACTTTGTTTACTCGATCAGGGGGCTTGTTATACTTGATGAGGGGCCTTTGTTATACTCGATCAGGGGCCCTTGTTACCCGATCAGATGACTTTGTTACCCAATCAGAGGACTTTGTTATACTCGATCAGGGACTCTGTAATACTCGATCAGGGACTTTGTTCTCTGATCAGCCAGGGGTCTTTGTCATACTCGATCAGGGAACTTTGTTATACTCGATCAAGGGGGTTTGTTATACTCGATCAGGGAACTTTGTTATACTCGATCAGGGGCCTTTGTTATACTCGTTCAGGCGCATTTGTTATATTCGATCAGGGGCCTTTGTTATACTCGACCAGGGGACTTTATTATACTCGATCAGGGGCCTTTGTTAAACTCGATTAGGGGCCTTTGTTATACTCAATTAGGGGACTTTTTTTTTCTCGATCAGGAAACTTTGTTATACTCGATCAGTAGCCTTTGTTATATTCGTGCAGGGGTCTTTGTTACACTCGATCAGGGGACTTTGTTCTCCTCGATCAGGGGACTTTGTAATACTCGATCATGGGATTTTGTTATATTCGATGAAGGGGACTTTTTTATACTCGACCATGGGACTTTGTTATACTCGATGAGGGGCCGTTGTTATACTCGATCAGGGGCCCTTCTTATACCCGATCAGGGGACTTTGTTATACTCGATCAGGGGCCTTTGTTATACTCGATCAGGGAACTTTGTTATATTCGATAAGGGGACTTTGTTATACTGGATCATGGGACTTTGTTATACTCGATGAGGGGCCTTTGTTATACTCGATGAGGGGACTCTGTTATACTCGATCAGGGGACTCTGCAATACTCGATCAAGGGACTTTGTTATACTTGATCAGTGGCTTTTGTTATACTCTTTTAGAGGCCTTTGTTATACTCGAAGAGGGGCCTTTGTTAAACTCGATCAAAGGCCTTTGTTATTCTCGATTAGAGGACTTTGTAAAACTCGATGAGGAGACTTTGTTATACTCGATCAGGGGAGTTCTTTATACTCGATCAGGGGACTTTGTTTTACTCGATCAGGGGGCTTTGTTATACTCGATCAGCGGCCTTTGTTATATTTCCGGGATGAGGGCCCTGTTATACGCGGCCAGGGTCTTTGTTATACTCATTCAGGGGCCTTTTGTTATCCTTGGATCAGGGGGCTTTGTTTATACTCCGGATCAAGGGAATTTGTTATTCTCGATCAGGGAATTTGATATACTCGATCAGGGGACTTTGTTATACTTGGCTAGGGGTCTTTGTTATACTCATTCAGGGGCCTTTGTTATACTTGATCAGGGGGCTTTGTTATACTCGATCATGGGAATTTGTTATTCTCGATCAGGGGAATTTGTTATACCCCAACAGGAGGCTTTGTTATACTCGATCAGGGGACTTTGTTATATTTGATAAGGCGACTTTGTTATACTGGATCATGGGACTTTGTTCTACTCGATCAGGGGCCTTTGTTATACTCGATGAGGGGACTGTGTTATACTCGATCCGGGGACTCTGTAATACTCGATCAGGGGACTTGTTTATACTCGATCAAAGGCCTTTGTTATACTCGATCAGGGTTTTTTGTTATACTCGATCAGGGGACTTTGTTTTACTCGATCAGGGGGCTTTGTTTTACTCGATTAGGGAACTTTGTTATACTCAATCAGGGGAATTTGTTATACTTGATCAGGGGACTTTGTTATACTCGATGAGGGGGCTTTGTTTTACTCGATCAGGAAACTTTGTTATACTCGATCAGGGGCCTTTGTTATAATCGATGAGGAGACTTATTATACCTGATCAGGAGTTTGTTATGCCTGATCATGGGACTTTTGTTTTACTTCCGGATCAAGGGGCTTTGTTATACCCGATCCAGGGACTTTGTTATATTCGGATCAGGGCCTTTTGTTATAATAAATCAGGGCCTTTGTTATACTCGATAAGGGGACTTTGTTACATTTCCGACCAGGGCTCCTTGTTATACTCGATCAGCCTTTGTTATACTTGATCAGGGGGCTTTGTTATACTCGATCAGGGGGCTTTGTTATTCTCGATGAGGGGGCTTTGTTATTCTCGATCAGGGGGACTTTGTTATACTCGATGAAGGGGCTTTGTTATACTCGATCAGGGAACTTTCTTATACTCGTTCAGGCGCCTTTGTTATATTCGATCAGGGGCCATTGTTATATTCGATCAGGGGCCCTTGTTATGCTCGACCTGGGGACTTTGTTATACTCGATCAGGGGCTTTTGTTAAACTCGATCAGGGGCCTTTGTTATACTCAATCAGGGGACTTTGTTATACTTGATTAGGGGACTTTGTTATACTCGGTCAGGGGGCTTTGTTTTACTCGATCAGGAAACTTTGTTATACTCGATGAGGAGCCTTTGTTATAATCGTTCAGGGGACTTTGTTATACTCGATCAGGGGACTTTGTTATACTCGATCAGTGGCCTTTGTTATACTCTTTTAAGGGCCTTTGGTATACTCGAACAGGGGCCTTTGTTAAACTCGATCAAAGGTCTTTGTTATTCTCGATTAGAGGACTTTGTTAAACTCGATGAGGAGACTTTGTTATACTCGATCAGGGGAGTTCTTTATACTCAATCAGGGATCTTTGTTTTACTCGATCAGGGGGCTTTGTTATACTCGATCAGGGAACTTTGTTATACTCGATCAAGGGGCTTCTAAGTTATACTCATGATCAGGGGCTTCTTTGTTTCTGGATCAGGAACTTTGTTATACTCGATCATGAGCTTTGTTATACCTGATTAGGGGACTTTGTTATACTCGATCAGGGGACTTTGTTATACTCGTTCAGGGGACTTTGTTAAACTTGATTAGGGGACTTTGTTATACTCGATCAGGGGGCTTTGTTATACTCGATCAGGGGGCTTTGTTAGACTTGATCAGGGGCCTTTGTTTTAATCGATCAGGAGACTTTGTTATACTCGATCAGGGGACTTTGTTATACTCGATCAGGAAACTTTGTTATACTCGATGAAGGGCCTTTTTATACTCGATGAGGGGACTTTGTTATACTCGATCAGGGGACATTGTTATATTCGATGAGAGGACATTGTTATACTCACCATGGGGACTTGCCATACCTGATGAGAGGCCTTTTTGTTATACTCTCGATCAGTCTTGTTATACTCGATCAGGTTACTTTGTTATACTCGATCAGGGGACTTTGTTATACTCGATCAGGGGACTCTGTAATACTCGATCAGGGGACTTTGTTATACTCGATCAGGGGCCTTTGTTATACTCGATCAGGTGACTTTGTTATATTCGATAAGGGTACTTTGTTATACTGGATCATGGGACTTTGTTATACTCGATGAGGGGCCTTTGTTATACTCGATGAGGGGACTCTGTTATACTCGATCAAGGTACTCTGTAATACTCGATCAGGGGACTTTGTTATACTCGATCAGGGGACTTTGTTATTCTCGATCAGGACTTTGTTATACTCGATCAAGGCGCTTTGTTATACTCGATCAGGGAACTTTGTTATACTCGTTCAGGCGCCTTTGTTATATTCCATCAGGGGCCTTTGATATATTCGATCAGGGGCCTTTGTTATACTCGACCTGGGGACTTTCTTATACTCGTTCAGGGGCTTTTGTTAAACTCGATTAGGGGCCTTTGTTATACTCAATCAGGGGACTTTGTTATACTTGATCAGGGGACTTTGTTATACTCGATCAGGGGGCTTTGTTTTACTCGATCAGGAAACTTTGTTATACTCGATGAGGAGCCTTTGTTATAATCGTTCAGGGGACTTTGTTATACTCGATCAGGGGACTTTGTTATACTCGATCAGGGGACTTTGTTATACTCGATCAGGGGACTTTGTTATATTCGATAAAGGGACTCTGTTATACTCGATTAGGTGACAGTAATACTCGATCAGGGGACTTTGTTATACTCCATCAGTGGCCTTAATACTCTTTTAGAGGGCTTTGTTATACTCGAACAGGGGCCTTTGTTAAACTCGATGAAAGGCCTTTGTAATTCTCGATTTGAGGACTTTGTTAAACTCGATGAGGAGACTTTGTTATACTCGATGAGGGGAGTTTGTTATACTCGCTCAGGGGACTTTGTTTTACTCGATAAGGGGGACTTTGTTATACTCGATCAGGGGACTTTGTTATATTCGATGAGGAGACTTTGTTATACTCGATCAGGGGAGTTTGTTATGCTCGATCATGGGACTTTGTTTTACTCGATCAAGGGGCTTTGCTGGTTATACTCGATCAGGACTTTTGCTATATTCGATCAGGGCCTTTGTTATAATAAAATCAGGGCCTTTGTTATACTCGCTGATCAGGGGACTTTGTTATAATGACCAGGGTCTTTGTTATACCTGATCAGCCTTGTTATACTTCGATCAGCCAAGTATACTCGATCAGGACTTTGTTATTCTCGATCAGGGGGAGTTTATTATATTCGATCCAGGGGCTTTGTTATACTCGATCAGGGAACTATGTCATACTCGATCAAGGGCCTTTGTTATACTCGTTCAGGCGCCTTTGTTATATTCGATCAGGCGACTTTGTTATACTCGATCTGGGGACTTTGTTATACTCGATCAGGGGCTTTTGTTAAACTCGATCAGGGGCCTTTGTTATACTCAATCAGGGGACTTTGTTATACTTGATTCGGGGACTTTGTTATACTCGGTCAGGGGGCTTTGTTTTACTCGATCAGGAAACTTTGTTATACTCGATGAGGAGCCTTTGTTATAATCGTTCAGGGGACTTTGTTATACTCGATCAGGGGACTTTGTTATACTCGATCAGTGGCCTTTGTTATACTCTTTTAGAGGCCTTTGTTATACTCGAACAGGGGCCTTTGTGAAACTCGATCAAAGGCCTTTGTTATTCTCGATTAGAGGACTTTGTTAAACTCGATGAGGAGACTTTGTTATACTCGATGAGGGGAGTTTGTTATACTCGCT
>NW_024741376.1:0-4178 GCF_018991925.1 Homarus americanus
TTGAAATTAACTTGCAAAAAAAATTCTTATGTATTTTTGGTGTTTTATTCAAACATGACCTCTATTTCTGTGCAAATACATTACGCAGTTTCTATTACAAAATAGAATGTTCCTTTAAAAAAAATAAACTCTAATTAGTAAATCAAATGAAGGTCAGATATGAGTAAAACTGAAAATCGTCAAATGAAAAGAAAAATATATTCTTGTACTAAAACCTGAGGACAGTCAAAGAGGAGAACCAGGGGAAACACAAACATCTTGACTAAGTTGGTTTTCTTTAATCAAGATGTTTGTGTTTTCCCAGGTCTACCTCTGCGTTATGAAACTTCGTTATATAGATATATATTTCTTATAGTTAGCCCGTAAATCTGATTCTCTTTTCCTTATACATTATAATAGAAATTCAGAATAATATCGTTTCTGATAGAAAATATAATCAAATATAAATTTGATAAGAGTGAATCCTTTTAAAGTTTACAGAATATTAAACTTAAATTATTTTTATAAATGTGTAACTAAAAATTTACTAAAATACAAATCTTGTTTACAATTCCATTGTAAATTTACATAAAAATTTAGTTTTTTAAGATTTTGATAAAACTATTTCTATACAGAGATGAAATTTACTGTTTCATTTGTCAAAAATTTTCTCTTTAAACTTTATCTTGAAGGGGATCTCCTCTAACGAGTTGAGTCCTGTAAAAACCGATCATAGAAATATACAAGTGTTCGTGTAGTGCAAGTCAAGGATAAGAAAATGCATTTTATAGACTTTTGTATATTATATCATTGAGCTTCAACAACGAATGTCCTTAACCTGTAGTAAGGTTATTAATTAATACACTAGTAAAACCGATAAAAAATTATGAGATAGAACTTTGTTTCTCTTGTGTTGACTTCGATAAATTGGGATTATTTCTATTGACCACTTCACTGTTTCAGGACAATATTCATTTCATTTGAAATTTTCATTATTTTTTTTATGGGGTTCAGCCTACCTGGGCACAAGTCACTGTGTAGCGGATCCTCTCCCCTACAACTCCCAACTGAGCTCCGGCCGCGCGCCTACCAGCCAATCAGCGTACAGCTCAAGTACATAAGAACATAAGAATGGAGGAAACTGCAGCGGGCCTATTGGCCCATACTGGGCAGTCCCGTTTACACCCAACCCCTATTGCTCATATGAGCATCCAACCTACGTTTGAAGCAATTCAGCGTATTCGAGTTAATGATGATATTTGGTAACTTGTTCCATTCATCCACTACTCTGTTTCCAAACCAGTGTTTACCTATTTCACGCCTAAATCTAAATTTGTCTAATTTAAAACCATTGTTAAGAGTTCGCTCCTGGTTGGATAATTTGAGTACCTTTGTAATGTCCCCCTAGCATGGCGACCCACAAGTTGTCCTCCTCTGAGCACCCTCACCAACCAGCTCTCTCTACATCACGCTTGTAACCATGCTGCCTTCCCAGCACAAAGCTGCATTGTACATCCAATACAACATGTATACATGAGAGCACATTGTGAGTTTCCTTTCTCCATCCCATCCTGAGTGTGAACCAAACATCCCAAAACCCCACAAGATCACCTTCGCCGAGAAGGGTATGCCCGTAGAGCTCGCGGAGATCCCAGACATCAACGGCATTCCATTTAAAATGATTGCCTACAAGTGGGACAACCTGAAGCTGGGAGTAATCTCCCACGCCGAAATTGCCCACGTGGACCAAGCAGAGCTGAGTGAGCTCCTCAAGGAGCAACTCCAAGTTGTGAAGAAGCTGTCCGACACCACTGCCCTCATCGGACACCATACAACCTTACCCAAAGAGGCTCAACTGGCGTGGGTAACTGTGCCAGTCAAGCCCTACTGCAGACCGAAACGCTGTTACAAATGCCAGCACTACGGACACACTGTCAACAAGTGTGAGGCATAGGACACCTGCTCCCTGTGCGGCAGCCCCGGACACCGCTACACGGTCTGCCCCAACACAGTAAAAAAATGCGCTGCCTGTGGCGGCCGACATTCCTCCGCCGATCGGACCTGCCCGAAATGGAAGGAGGAATGCAGGATAGCCAAGGCTCGACTCGACAAGAAACTGAGCTACAAAGAGGCTCTCCTTGCTGGACGCTCCTAAGACAAGAAAAAACCAGTAGAAAAGAAAACCCAAGAAAAGAAAACTCAAGAAAAGACACCCGCCACACAGAATCAAGAACACCACGAGGCCCGTGGAGCTGAAGCCCACGTGGTCAACCTCACCGTCTCCGACTTCTTCCACACCTGTGAGGATATTAGACACGAGGAAGACGAACAACAAGACGCAAACACGAACGAATGGACACTTGAAGAGAGCAAGAAGAGGAGGAGAGTTAGAAGAAAATCAACATCAAGCTAAGAAGAATACCAAGACAGAAGACCAAGACATTTCCTCCAAACAAGAAAACAACACACACAATCAAGCCGACCAAGCACGCACCTGACGCTTGACCTGACGCTAACCTGACTCTGTCCTGCCGCCTCCTAGCCGCATCCAGGCGAGTTGCTGCTGCCTCCAACTTAAACTCCCTCACGCAAGCGGTGTTTAGCCACTGCACCTATTCTCTCCTCCTAAAATTCACTTCAATCCTTCCTTTATCCTTCCCCTGAACCTCCTTCCCCCCCTGTCACTAGGGGGACATTACAAAGGTACTCAAATTATCCAACCAGGAGCGAACTCTTAACAATGGTTTTAAATTAGACAAATTTAGATTTAGGCGTGAAATAGGTAAACACTGGTTTGGAAACAGAGTAGTGGATGAATGGACCAAGTTACCAAATATCATCATTAACTCGAATACGCTCTTAACAATGGTTTTTAAATTAGACAATTTAGGCGTGAAATAGGTAAACACTGGTTTTGGAAAACAGAGTAGTGGATGAATGGAACAAGTTACCAAATATCATCATAACTCGAATACTGAATTGCTTCAAACGTAGGCTGGATGTGCTCATATGAGCAATAGGGGTTGGGTGTAAACGGACTGCCCAGTATGCCGGGTTGTGCCCGCTGCAGTTTCCTCCATTCTTATGTTCTTATGTACTTGAGCTGTACGCTGATTGGCTGGTAGGCGCGCGGCCGGAGCTCACAGTTGGGAGTTGTAGTGAGAGGATCCGCTATACAGTGACTTGTGCCCAGGTAGGCTGAACCTATAAAAAAATAATGAAAATTTCAAATGAAATGAATATTAACCTGAAACAGTGCAAGGGCCTTCAATAGAAATAATCCCACCCTATCGAAGTCAACACAAGAGAAACAAAGTTCTATCCAAGTAATTTTATCGGTTTACTAGTGTATTAATTAATAACCTTACTACAGGTTAAGCACATTACTCCGTTATTGAAGCTAAATGATATAATATACAAAAAGTCTATAAAATGCATTTTCTTATCCTTCTTGACTTGCACTACACGAACACTTGTATATTTCTATGATCAAGGCTTTTACAGGGACTCAACTCGTTAGAGGAGATCCCCCTTCAAGATAAAGTTTTAAAGAGAAAATTTTTAATAAAATGAAACAGTAAATTCACCCTGTATATACAGTTTCTACTCCAAAATCTTAAAAACTAAATTTTTTATGTAAATTTACAATGGGTACGAAACAAGACTGTATTTTGTGTAAATTTTAGTTACACATTTATAGTGTCAATTTAAGCCTTTAATATTCTGTAAACTTAAAAAAGGATTCACCTTATCAAATTTATATTTGATTATATTTTCTATCAGAACGATATATTATTCTGAATTTCTATTATAATGTATATATGAAAAGAGTAATCAGATTTACGGGCTAAACTATAAGAAATATATCTATATAACGAAGTTTACATAACGCGTATAGAATTTGGGAAAACACAACATCTGGATTAAAGAAACCAACTTAGTCAAGATGTTTCGTGCTTCCTGGTTCTCCTCTCTTTGACTGTCCGTGTTTTAGTATTACAACAATATGGTTTTTCTTTTCATTTGGACTTATTTTCAGTTTTGTACCGCTATCTGACTCTATTTGATTTACTAATTGAGTTTTCTATTTTTTAAAGGAACATTCTATTTTGTAATAGAAACTGCTGTAGACGTATTTGGTGGTAATAGAAATAGGTATCATGTTGAATGGAAAACACCAAAAATACATAAGAATTTTT
>NW_024741377.1:0-43008 GCF_018991925.1 Homarus americanus
AAAATTTCATGAAGACGTTTAAGACTTGACACACACACACACAGTATTATGTGGGGATTTAAATGAAATTGACACCACTGATATCCAGGACCAGCTATCACTATCACAAGTTGTGACCTTCCCCACACACGGTCAAAATACCCTTGACCTTATCTTAACTGACTTAGCGGACCAGTACCAACCACCTCAACCAATGCCTCCTATCGGGTGTAGCACACACTTATCAGTGCTCTGGTCCCCAACTGCCACTCCCACTCAAGTACAGAGACCCTACATCAAGACCTACAGGCCGATTACTGACTCTGCAGTGCGCCTCTTCGGGCAGTGGATAGTTCACCATCCCTGGACTGAAGTACTTAGCGTGGATGACGTGGAAACCAAATGGATAAATTATGCCAACACCACCACGGAAGCTCACCACCACTTCTTCCCCGAGAAGTCCGTCAGATCTCACCCAGCTGACTTGCCCTGGATCACACCTCGGATCAAAAGACTTATGCAACAGAGAGACAGAGCCTTTCATCTCAATGACCACATCCGCTACAGGTCACTTCGCAACCGAGTCATCCGCGAAATACGCACTGCAAAGAAGTCCCACTACCCAACCAAATTACAACACCTGAAGCAGACCAACATCAGTCAATGGTATGGTAAGCTTAAAGAACTCTGTGGACTAAACAATAAGACACACCCCCTCCCCTCCCTTAGCCATCTCACTAATGTTGACGCAGCTGAGCAAACAAATAACCATTTCGCTACTATATGCCAGACGCTCCCACGGCTTGACACAACCACTCTCCCTGCTTACCTACCAGCCCCCCTTCCCACTGACCTAGTAGAAGAATTTGAAGTAACAAAACGCCTGAACAAACTAAAATTAAAAACGCTCTACCACCCCCATTGACTTACCAATGAAACTCTTCAAGGAGTTCTCCCCGGAGCTTGCTAAACCCCTATGCTCCATCATCAATGCTTCTCTCAGTCAAGCCAGATGCCCAGCTGACTGGAAGACCTCTTATGTATCACCAGTGCCCAAGTCAACCAGCCCACAATCCTTAAATCAGCTACGACCTATTGCAATCACCCCAATACCCAGCCTAATCTGTGAAGGTTTTGTGTTCGACTGGGCTTATGCTGATATTGCAGGATCTCTCGTAGACCCTCAGCAATTTAGCAACGAAAACTTCCTCCACACTCACTGTCTTGTCAGCTTTCTCGATTATACCGCCATCTCGAGAAACGAAAAACGTCTGCTAGCTGTCGCCTTCATTGATTTCACTTGAAAGCGGTTCGACTAGTCGACCACAATATAATCATCAACAAAGCTATTGACCTCGGGCTTCGGAGAGTCTCATACATAACACAGACTTCTCAGTGACCAAGCATATTATGCCTTCAGGGGCATCACCTTTCAGTCACTCACCTGTGGCGTCCCCAAAGGCACCAAGATGGGACCACTCTGCTTCCTTATGCTCATCAATGATGCCCTAAGAGAAGCCCCTGCTCGCTGGAAATATGTCGACGACTCCACCATTGGGATCAGCGTCAACAATTCCGCTCCCAACTATACCGCCCTTCAGGATTTATTGAACAGTCTCCAAAACTGGGCCACCAACAACCATGTCACCATCAACCATACCAAGACAATGGTTATGCACATCAACCTCTCCTCCGACATTTGTCCCCTCCTTCCATTACTCTGGGGTCCGAACACACTCCCAGGTTATGGAATTCCACACAGAAGCTCCTCGGCGTCACCACGGGCAACAAAACTAAATTCCGACCACACGTCAGTGAAGTTGTCAAATCCTCAGTTTCCGTCTCCACCTCCTCCGCCGCTCGGTCCCTCAGGTTTACACACACAGGCTCCTCCAGTGTTTACACAACATTCATCTTCCCAAAGCTCACCTGTGCCTCCCCACCTGGTCTTCCTCCCTAAATGCCACACAACGTAAACACCTAGAAAAAGTGCAAAAGAGGGCATGCAAGATTATTCTCTCCCCTTCCTACTCCACATATCAAGAAGCGCTCAACACACTGACCCTTTCGGCTCTCACTGACCATCACCACGACCTCATCTGCAAATTTGGTAAGAAGCTTCTACACCATCCCCGACACCGGCTCCTACTACCATCCTGACACCGGCTCTTATACCACCTGAGATCCCTAGCCCGAGAATTGCTGTTCGACACCACAACCGCATCCAGCCCATACGTGCACGAACTGATCGCTATAAGAACAGCCCAGTCCCAACCATTGTAAAAATTATCAATAACTTGTAATAAATCAGTGTATTCACTCCCAGTAAACACTGCTCCTTACACTGTCACTATGTTGAAATGAACTGTAGTTTGAGCTTTTCCCCATCTAAGTTATTATATGTCTTATTTGTGTCACTTATGTTACTTGTATATTATTTGTAATTCGTAACTGTATATTTTCAGCCTTCTGGCTGCCAAGCTCTTTCAATAAACCGTTAATTATTATTATTATTATTATTACACACACACACACACACACACAATGCTGGCCCATAAATTTACTTTTCTTACTTTCCTAAAATTCTGAGTGTTAAATACCCCCACGCAAACCTTTCATATTTGAGGTGTTCTGAAGAACATTGTCTAATCCGCCATGGTCTCAAAAATTCGATTTCTATGATGCAATTGGTGAACCCGCCTCAGTCTGCAACCAATCAACGTCTCGGCTGCATATCGTGACTTCATCAGCCAGTGAGTGTTGATTTTTAAGGCCGCTTTCCTGCTCAGTCAGTGTTTACAAGTATTGATGTGAAGTTCTGTAATTTTGTCATACATTTGCATTTAAAACGAATTCTTCAGATTGTGGTTTGCTCCCAAGTGTTTCAGAGACAGAACTACATGGAACTGGAAATAGGTAAAAACAAGGCGTCTTGCTGTTATATCCCCTCATTTATTTTTTATTAATAAAGTATTGTTAATTAATTTTTTCAACTAACCAAACTAAACCTAACTTAACCTACTCTACCCTACCCTAACCTAACGGAAAAGTACTTAAAACAGACTTTTTTTTTCTTATATACCTTGTCACTGGTCCCTATTTCATTGCCTTATCCCCTAATGGTGTTTTGGGACGCCAATTGTGACTTGAAGAACAATAAATCAGGTGTTGCCACTGTAATCGCCTGTATTAAACACCTCATACAAATAAAACTAAAAAGTAGTAACCTTTTTTTTATATTCATTCATTATTCTTTTCTTGCTTAACAAAACAGTGTGGTAATTTACCTAAGTGGCTATTATGATTTTTTTTGTTTTACGTGAGTATGGTCGGTGTCGGCTATACCTTACTATTACCAAGCTTTATTATGTGAAGATAGGTTAGTTTTTTCAAATTTTTCTTCTTCTACTTGATGTTAGGTTAGGTCAGAAAAGTCATGTAACCTGGTATATGAGAGTCATTAGGTTTGGTTCTTTTTATTATTATTTTTTTTATTTTATAAAAATTTAGTTCTCCTATTTTTCGGGTATTTCTTGAGAAAAGTAAAACGCTTTCTTCTTTCGAAAAGTTGCTTAATGTTGCCCGTTAACTCGCATACTTCTTCTAAAGTATTAAAATTTTTATATTTTTTTTTGTTATAGTTAGGTAAGGTTAGCTGAGCTTAGCTTAGTTTGGTAATTGTAAGACATGAGAATAGCGGACACTAACCTAAGAAAACAAACCTAACTTCTCCTATGTCAGGATACATGACTTTTCCAGTATAACATCAAGTAGAAGTAAAAAGATTAAATCTAACCTATCCCACCCTAACCTATTATCACGTGTTAAAGCTTGCTAACTGTAAAAAGTGAGAATAGTGAACACAGGCCTGCACTCGCTGTACTCAGGTAAAAAAATAGTAATAGCCACTTCCAAATTTTATTCATCCCTGGTCGGTTGTTTCAGCAGTGGTGAACTTTATATTAAGTAAAGTTTTTTTTTAGGTTTTTTATATATAGTGTGTTGTGCCTTTATGGATAGCTTGTGCATATACCGTAGTTCATTGCTGTTACTTGTGGCTACTATTGTACTGTAGTTGATTCTTCAAATAATTATTTTCAGTGAAAGGTTTTTGTTTACATAGCATATACAGTTACTGTGAACAATACCGTATCATAGTGGAACAAAGCTTTATTGAGAAATATTTCCCAGTCTACAAGAATGTCGCAGTATTTAATGCAGACACAAATATAACTTGAAAAAAATTATAAATACGGGTTTTTGTTCTCTCTTTTTTAATGATCGTTCACATGTTAAATTATTAGTAATTCTCCATTTCAAAGTTGATAATTATTTCCGTATCTTGAAATCGAAAATATGGCAACTCCATCATAATGAATCTGTTTATTTGTTGTTATTTGTGTAATTTTTACTCTAAACATAAATTATTATATAGGCGTTTAAGATTTGACACTTCTTACTATGCTAACCTATAGAATATATTTTTCCACTTGACCTAAATTCTGAGTCTTAGATACGCTCATTAGGTGTTGGAAGTGTAACTTTTCTCAGCTTTATTTACACACAAAGAGACACATGTATGGGCGGTTTATGTGTATATTTATTTAAGTGTTTCTTGTCATTTGTTCTACGCCTCCTCATCACTTTATTGTCAACTGCAACTACAAAATTTTCAGTTTTAGATCAATTCCATAGAGCACTGCCTAACCACCATTATACTCCTCCTGCTGTCCGGGAATGTTAAACACATGTTACTTGGTAAATCAAAGTTATGTGCAGGTGGCGGTGCAACAGAACCCAGCTGTCTGAAGCTGGTCAAGGCCGGAGGAGGGGCGCGGGGGTGGGGGGGGGGAGAGAAGGAGAGGGTTATTGCTGGCGGCGGCTCTGGATTATGTTGGAGGTAATGGAAAAAGCTTGTCTATCCAAAGGGGCTGTCTGTTACCTTGTCCCGGCGCGTATTGACCACATATTCACCGCATGAGGCCTTCTTTTGACAAGTTACTTTATTGCTGCGCCGCCTCTCTGACTTCCTGGGCCAACTATCATTATGGTTCAAAAACAGTTTACATGACCACGTAAATATCTTCTTCGTATTGTTCTTCATTAATAAACGTAAAAGTAACCACCATGAGAGTACCTTTTAGAGTAAATAGTTCTCTTACGTATACCTACAATGTCAGTACTTATAAGTATTTCTCTAAGGTAATATTGTTAACTTTGAATACTCCGCCAGGTTGATTATAAAGGATGGTATGTTTTATAGGTCAACAAGTCATTAAAACTCATCTCAGAAATTAGAGTGAAGGAAGATGGGAGGGGGGAGGGAGGGCGTTGTCTGGAGCCTCTCACACACTCCCGTGATGAGGTGGTGAGCTGGGAGGGATAAGGCAGATATGGCGTGTTGGTGAGATGACCTACTTACCATGACGTGACGACCGCCACACCCACCCACCCCACCCACCACTACCACCCCACCCACCACTACCACGCATCCACCCACCCCGCCACAACACACTCACCCACACCGCCACAACACACTCACCCACACCGCCACAACACACTCACCCACACCTCCACAACGCACCCACCCACCCAGCCACCACCGCCTCACACTCGTCCACTGCTCCATGGCAACAGTAGATTTATGGCAGTTTTAGGCCTTAACTTCAGAATAACTTATATATAGACCTAGAGGTTTTTTTTTAATAATTCTCTCGTCTTTTGTTTTTATCCCACGACTGTGTGTGTGTGTGTGTGTGTGTGTGTGTGTCTGTCTGTCTGTCATAATTCCTTAAGTTGTAGAAATTCAATCTTCCAGTTTTTATAATATAATTTCTTTACCACTTGGAATGATAATTACTGTATAAGAATCTTTGATGTTCATATAACAAGATAATATCTTTGATATGAGTTCTTTCGGCTGTCTTATAATGGATGTTCAGATACTCGGGTCTCTTTTATTACACGTATTTAAGTTGTATTAATTAGATAGTCGATACAGTATTAGAAATTGTGTTAAGTGTACACGTGATGATCGTGCTGGGTTGGAGTAATAGAGGGCCATAAACTCATAACTCACCACGTTCCTAAATTTATTGGAGAATGTGAAGTAGAAGAAGAATGTCATGTGTAGTGGAATGACGTAGTACAGTCGACGGAGCCTATTCTAAGCTTCAAAATAACTGTGATTTTTCAAGGTTACAGAAAGGTTGTTTATAACTTTTTTTATATCCAAAGTAAAATAAAAACTGGGTTTATAAATTGATTAGGGACAATTATGTGCTCATTCTAGTATAGGAACTGGATATGTATTTGCAACTCTCCAATAATCTGCATAACTTGCGAAGAATGAGGTTAATTATTACACACACACACACACACACACTCACACAATTCTTTTTAAAATATTGCTGAACGTCATGTAAGGTAAGAATGAGGTTGGAATCCTCAAGTGTTGGGGAACAGACAGAATGTTACCAGCTTAACATGTGTGGATGAACACGGGTGGGAGGACTGATATGACGGGAGGGAGATTAATTACCTAGATTAAGGGCTCAGTTTTGGGGCTAATGAGGTGCCAAGGGGAATATTTATTTTATTATTAATTTTTATGGGGCGTTAGGGAAAGTAAGGTTATGGGGGGTGATAGGGAAAGTAAGGTTATGAGGCTGATAGGGAAAGTAAGGTTATGGGGGTGATAGGGAAAGTAAGGTTATGGGGGGTGATAGGGAAAGTAAGGTTATGGGGGTGATAGGGAAAGTTATGGGGGTGATAGGGAAAGTAAGGCTGGGGGGTGATAGGAAAAGTAAGGTTATGGGGGGTGATAGGCTATGGGGTGATAGGGAAAAGTAAGGTTATGGGGGTGATAGGGAAAGTAAGGCTATGGGGGTGATAGGGAAAGTAAGGTTATGGGGGTGATAGGAAAGCAAGGTTATGGGGGTGATAGGGAAGTAAGGTTGGGGGGGTGATAGGAAAGTAAGGTTATGGGGGTGATAGGGAAAATATGGTTACATGGGGGTGATAGGAAGAAGGTTATGGGGGGGTGATAGGGAAAGTAAGGTTATGGGGTGATAGGGAAAAGGAATAGGGGTATGGGGGTGATAGGGAAAGTAAGGTTATGGGGTGATAGGGAAAGTAAGGCTATGGGGTGATAGGAAAAGTAAAGGTTATGGGGGTGATAGGAAAGTAAGGCTATGGGGTGATAGGGAAAGTAAGGTTATGGGGGGTGATAGGGAAAGTAAGGTTATGGGGGGTGATAGGGAAAGTAAGGCTATGGGGGTGATAGGGAAAGTAAGGCTATAACAGATGTAATATAAATAAAGAGAATATTTATAAGCTCGTGACCAGAGAAAGTTTGTCTTCACACGGTGTTTATCAGTGTTGATGATACTTTTTTTCGTGTTAGGGTCAACTATAATTGTTACCCCTGAGACTATTTTAGCTTTTAATATTTGCTTGTAGCTTGTTGGTATAGTCTGACTAGAGCTAATAAGATAATAACTAGAGCTGTAATTCTTTTCTGAGAACTAGATATTATTACCTAGGGAGTGAACGTAGCGAAAAAAATTGGAAAGTAAATAATCATTGCGTGTTTACAAATTAGATTTATTGTCAGCTAATTTTCTCAAGTGTAAAGGAATCATAACAAAGGTACTATTATCACGTGTGTTATAACGAATTCGTTGTAATAGTTATGTCTACACTTCCATAAGTTCGGTTAAAATTAGACATACGTGGTTGTCCAAATCAATATATACGTGTTCATGTCACGCAGGTCTCACTACCTCACAACACAGGTGAAACCAGCACGCTACATACACACGTCCACATGCACATACAAACACACATTTACTCATACATACATATCAAACACAGATACAATACTGAAAAACACATGTTCATACACACAAGCAACCCACTTAAAACCATACACACTAATGCTCCAACACACACGCACCCATACATACTGAACACTCTCACGCACGCGCACACTAGTTCACATATATATCAGACAAACACAAATATTTCATGTCAACAAAATAAAACTTAATGTACCTGTATTGATTCCGTTCCTACACACGTCTCACATCACCGAGAGCACCTTACCACACGTCTTACATCACCGAGAGCACCTTACCACACGTCTTACATCACCGAGAGCACCTTACCACACGTCTTACATCACCGAGAGCACCTTACCACACGTCTTACATCACCGAGAGCACCTTACGCCTCTGAAAGTATTATTGTCAGTTTTCAGAAGCGATAATAGACATGGAATTTCTTCAGTGTCCGCATGATGAAGGGATGTACTGTATGTTGTATACTTGAGCAATGGTTTTCTTCAATTCAGTATACTGGATAAATATACCTGGATGATGCTTATATACTGTACAGGTGTGTTATGCAGGTTTTCCCGAAGAGCTCTTATAGTTACTGTTGTTGTTCGTTGTTGTTTTTCGTGTTGTTGTTGTTGTTGTTGTTGTTGTTGCATCGTTTCGTCAGCTATAGACCCTCACCCCCTCCCCCCTACACACCTACCTGCCACGAGTATAAATGAAGGAGTTTATTCTTCTCCCGTGTTGTTGGATTAGATAGGGTGCGCCATCAGCCCATACGCAACGAACTGATCGCTATAAGAACAGTCCAGTCCCAACCATTGTAAAAATTATCAATAACTTGTAATAAACCAGTGTATTCACTCCCAGTAAACACTACTCTTGCACTGTCACTATGTTGGAAATGAACTGTAGTTTGAGCTGATCCCCATCTAAGTTACTATATGTCTTATTTGTGTCACTTATGTCACTTGTATATTATTTGTAATTCGTAACCCATTCCCAAATATGTAACTGTATATTTTCAGTCTTCTGGCTGCCAAGCTCTTTCAATAAACCGTTAATTATTATTATTATTATTAAAGTACTCCCATGGTGAGTTTAAAGAGGTGGAGGGGAGGGGGGGCGCGTTTCTTCCTACTGACTGTGGTCTTTTTGTTTTAAGAGGGAGGAGAAAGAGGATGGTTCATCTACACTGAAGGACCATTTTTTTTTCTCAACGTACACATCTTCCTTTATATTGATTCATATTACCTTGTTCTTGTAAGTGTTCTTTTTACTATATCAATCTGGGTTGTTCTGTCTTGTTCTCTCTCGTTTGTTCTTAGTTATTTCATTGCTGGGACAACTCTCGTCTTCTCCACGTGATCATTTTTCTCCTTGTCGAATTATGAGGCGGAAGTGTAAAATCCAGAATCGAACCGTAGGATATGTTAAGGGTAGGTTAGGATATGTTAAGGATAGGTTAGGATATGTTAAGAGTAGGTGATATGTTAAGGGTAGATTAGGATATGTTAAGAGTAGGTTAGGATATGTTAAGGGTAGGTTAGGATATGTTAAGAGGTAGGTTAGGATATGTTAAGGGTAGGTTAGGATATGTTAAGGGTAGGTTAGGATATGTTAAGAGTAGGTTAGGATATGTTAAGGGTAGGTTAGGATATGTTAAGGGTAGGTTAGGATATGTTAAGGGTAGGTTAGGATATGTTAAGGGTAGGTTGTGATATGTTAAGAGTAGGTTGATGATATGTTAAGAGTAGGTTAGATATGTTAAGGCAGGTTAGGATATACATATATAGGTTATGATATGTTAAGGGGTAGGTTAGGATATGCTAAGGGGTAGGTTAGATATGTTAGAGAGGTTACGATATGTTAAGGGGTAGGTTAGGATATGTTGGTTGCAGGTTAGGATATGTTAAGAGTAGGTTATGATATGTTGGCAGTAGGTTAGGATATGTTAAGGGTAGGTTAGGATATGTTAAGGATAGGTTAGGATATGTTTAGGATAGGTTAGGATATGTTAAGAGTAGGTTACGATATGTTAAGGGTAGATTAGGATATGTTAAGAGTAGGTTAGGATATGTTAAGGGTAGGTTAGGATATGTTAAGGGTAGGTTAGGATATGTTAAGGATAGGTTAGGATATGTTAAGGGTAGGTTAGGATATGTTAAGAGTAGGTTACGATATGTTAAGGGTAGATTTGGATATGTTAAGAGTAGGTTAGGATATGTTAAGGGTAGGTTAGGATATGTTAAGGGTAGGTTAGGATATGTTAAGGGTAGGTTAGGATGTGTTAAGGGTAGGTTAGGATATGTTAAGGGTAGGTTAGGATATGTTAAGGGTAGGTTAGGGTATGTTAAGGTAAGTTAGGATACGTTAGGATAGGTTAGGGTATGTTAGGATAGGTTAGGATATATTAAGGGTAAGTTGGGTTATGTTAAGGGTAGGTTAGGTTTGGTTAGGTTTTGGATCCTGGTTCTGTAATCAGTGAGTTACGGTGTCGAGTGTTATCTGCGTACTGTGACTAATGTCCGTTCCTTCAAGTGTTTACTACTGTATATAACTTAACGATTTGGGTTGACTACTCGACAAAACCAACCACCGAGGGTTTTGTTAAAATAGGTTAAGTTAGGTTAGGTTAGGTCACGGTATGATTATAGGATAGGTCACGATATGATTATAGGTTAGGTCACGGTATTATTATAGGATAGGTCACGGTATTATTATAGGATAGGTCACGGTATTATTATAGGATAGGTCACGATATGATAATAGGTTAGGTCATGGTACAGTATTATTATAGGATAGGTCACGGTATTATTATAGGATAGGTCACGGTATTATTATAGGATAGGTCACGGTATTATTATAGGATAGGTCACGGAAAGATGATAGGATAGGTCACGTCATGATTATAGGATAGGTCATGGTATGATTATAGGATAGGTCACGGTATGATTATAGGATAGGTCACGGCAAGATGATAGGATAGGTCACGGTAAGATGATAGGATAGGTCACGGTATGATTATAGGATAGGTCACGGTATTATATAGATAGGTCACGGAAAGATGATAGGATAGGTCACGTCATGATTATAGATAGGTCATGGTATGATTATAGGACAGGTCACGGTATGATTATAGGATAGGTCACGGCAAGATGATAGGATAGGTCACGGTAAGATGAGATAGGATAGGTCACGGTATGATTATAGGATAGGTCGCGGCAAGATGATAGATAGGTTACGCTCGCGATTATAGGATAGGTCACGGCAAGATGATAGGATAGGTCACGGTATGATTATAGGATAGGTCTCTGGTATGATTATAGATAGGTCACGGTATAATTATAGGATAGGTCACGGTATGATTATAGGATAGGTCACGGTATAATTATAGGATAGGTCACGGTATGATTATAGGATAGGTCACGGTATAATTATAGGATAGGTCACGGTATGATTATAGGATAGGTCACGGTATGATTATAGGATAGGTCACGGTATTATTATAGGATAGGTCACGGTATAATTATAGGATAGGTCACGGTATAATTATAGGATAGGTCACGGTATGATTATAGGATAGGTCACGGTATTATTATAGGATAGGTCACGGTATTATTATAGGATAGGTCACGGTATTATCATGGGATAGGTCACGGTATAATTATAGGATAGGTCACGGTATTATTATAGGATAGGTCACGGTATTATTATAGGATAGGTCACGGTATAATTATAGATAGGTCACGGTATAATTATAGGATAGGTCATGGTATGATTATAGGATAGGTTACGGTATAATTATAGGATAGGTCACGGGTTAGGTCACGGTATAATTATAGGATAGGTCACGATATGATTATAGGTTAGGTCACGGTATTATTATAGGATAGGTCACGGTATGATTATAGGATAGGTCACGGTATTATTATAGGATAGGTCACGGTATTATTATAGGATAGGTCACGATATGATTATAGGTTAGGTCACGGTATTATTATAAGATAGGTCACGGTATAATTATAGGATAGGTCACGATATGATTATAGGTTAGGTCACGGTATTATTATAGGATAGGTCACGGTATAATTATAGGATAGGTCACGGTATGATTATAGGATAGGTCACGGTATTATTATAGGATAGGTCACGGTATTATTATAGGATAGGTCACGGTATAATTATAGGTCACGTTAGGATAGGATACGCTACGTAGGAAAAAAATCTATTATTATGATAACATATACACACATGCTCCCTATCTGGTCTTTGAATAAAATAAGTAGAAAAATTACTTTACCAGATTAAACTAAGTAATTCATGTGTGATATTAATATTTGTTCTTTTATGAAGTTAACATCACCAGCTGTGGTTTTTGGCAGTCGGATTAACTACAAGATGAGCCATTATTTCCAGGCATTTATTCTCTTTTAAACGGATTAACCGCCGGATTATCAAGTAAATCTGACTTGAATGTAAAAAAAATCCTTAAAATACAGAGGCGAACATACACTAAAAAGGCTAAAACTGAGTAAACAAAAAGATTGAGACGTTGATCCTGTAATATGACCAAATCCCACCCAACACGATACATTGTGGGGGGGGGATTACAACACGGAGACAAGACATGAAGTAAATGTCTAAAGGAAAGAAGGATCACACACACACACACACACACCAAAATGAAGTACACAAACACACACATAGACAGGCAGTCGTGTAAGAGGATAGGAGAATATGGAAGAGCAGGAGTGTGTGTGAAATCTAGTACTGGCAGGCATCAGGAGGCTGGAAGAGTGTGCAAGACTCTCTGCACTGTACGACACACTCTCGCGGTCATAATTCTCACACTGAAGAAGGGAGCTCTTCCCGTGGTTTCCCTGATGCCTCCTCCTCCTCCTGCCCTTCGTGTTTCTTGCTGTCAGTCTGAGGGGGAGATAGATAAAGTGACAAGGGAGGAGGAGGATTGACTACAAAAGGAGGGAATGATAGATCGGCAAAGGAAAGAAGAAAATTGGGATAAGTACGAAAATTGGGCGGCGTACACACACACAAAAGTGATCAGGGAGGCATGTGGTTCGGCTGCTCCTGGTGTCCGAGACAATATGATAAACACAGAGGGTGGAAGGGAGGTGAGCGCCTTGTTTACATCTGGGTCACGACCACCCCTGGAGACGTGACCTGGCTCTCAGTGTAGGGGTATTGATGGAGGTCCTGAAGCAGCCCTGAAGTATGAGGGGTCCTGAAGGTTGTTCCAAGTAAGAGGGGGTCCTGAAGGTGGTCTCAAGTATGAGGGGGTCCTGAAGGTGGTCCCGAGTATGAGGGGTCCTAAATGGGTTACAAGTGTGAAGGAACTTATTGAATTGTTCCAAAGTGTGAGGAGGACCACCTAAGGGTAGCCTAAGTGTAGCGGGTTCTAATAAGGTTCCAAGTGTTAGGGATTCTCAAGGGTCTCAAGTGTAGGGGCTCTAAGGAGTTTCTAAGTGTAAGGGTCCCTTAAGAGTTTGAGGGGAGGTCCCAAGCTGGGTAAGCTTTAAGGGGATCTCCCACTAGAGACGCCCCCACAAGGGATCACAATAAAGGTAATCAATGTCCCAAGACAGGAAGAATTAGATTAAAAGGAAGTCACGAAGGATGTTGTATAAGGTTGGCGTGTGTGGGGCGAGGTGTCGTGTTAGCCAGATATTTCATTATTGGTAATATTCTTTTGTGGAGAGAGAAGATTTAAAAAACATTTATCTCTTTATCTTGTAAAGTTGCTTCAGTTCCTTTACCCCCTATGGTGACATTTACGTACATGTGGTAGTGTCGTAATACTAGAGCAAACTCATGCATAGTGGTCTTGTAACAATGGAGGTAATTGGTGGAAAAGATTCCTAGACGTAATTTCGCTTGACATTAATGATAAATAGATAAGGCTTTAAAAATAAAACCTATAAGAGGAAAGTTGTTCCTTATTGCACAGACTAGCTGGGATAGTCAAATGATAGTTGTAAAGGTTAGTTCGTGGGATGGAGAGTCAACCCGTGTGGTGATACATTGTTTTGAGTTAACTCATTGTGTTTACTGCACACGTTTCTTTGTAAATGTCAGTTTTCAGCAGAAGTTGTATTTGTGATATATGAAAGACCGCGAGGAATATTCAGATAAAAATTTAACTTGTATACCTAGTTCAAGTTGTGACGTGTACTGTAGTCGTTCATTAACATATCGTTTCCCACCTTGTGGGCTTTACTGAATCCTATTCGGTGGATTTTTCAAACACCATTGCGAGGATTACATTTATTACGTGTTTATGCGCATTTTGAATGATTAACAAACACACATATACAGGATATTCTTAATACTAGATATGACGTTCCTCGCAAACCTGATTTATTTTGTTCATATAACTTCCCAAACACTGTGAGAAATATTATTGCTTACTGACTCACGAACTCTGACCCAACCTAACCTAAAATAGTCTTCCCATAAAAAGGGGATCAGATCTGGGTTGGAGGAAAAGCGTGAATCTCCCAACAGTTAATGCGAATTAAGTCTAGATAAAAAATTTATTCCTAGGCCTCCTCCCTCATTCCTCACACACGCTAACCTCTCACGGTAAACTTTGATGCAATCCTTTGATGAGCCACAGCCGAGCAGGAAATTAGTGAACGACGTCAGTCAATTACAATGCCATTATCCTCTCTTGGCGCGGCTCTCACCTACTCCCTGGTCGCCGCGGGAGTCAAGAGTTAGAGAGAGTTTATACATCAACACAGAATTGATAGACCATTGGGTGTCCTCCGCTGCGTGTGTAAAGTTACGAGAAAACTATTTAAAGACAGGGATGTAATGTGTGTTTATATATTAGTGCTTTGAATGTGTTATTTACCAAGGAGTGCAAACGTCAGATACCTTGTTTACCTTCCCCTTGTGTTTAAAGGTCTGACAGGCAATACAACACGGAGAAGGAAGAGGAGGGTATTGGGGGAAGGGAAGAGGAGGGTATATACGATGGGCTACAAACATCAGATATCTTTATTTAGTATTTCTCTATCTATGTATTTGAGGTCCGTCTGTATTACAAGTGGAGGGAAGAAAAGTTGTTTGATATGACATGTTCTGGTAACACCGTAAACCTCGTGTTCCAAAGAGTAAGAAACTTGTATGTATATTCTGAAGGGTTACAAGTACGTGTTCTAAGACAATGCAAGCATACACGCACATTATTATAAAGGTGTTACAAACATGTGCGTACACTAAGGGGTGAGTAACATGTGTTCTCAAGGGTTACACACAGGTGTTCTCAAGGGTTACACACAAGTGTTGTCAAGAGTTACACACAAGTGTTCTCAAGAGTTACACGCAAATGCTCTCAAGGGTTACACACAGGTGTTCTCAAGGGTTACAGGAAAGTCTTTAAAAAGGAAAGAAGTAGGAACCGCGCCTGCGCGCGCGTGTGTGCGTGTGTGTGGGGGGTGGGGGAGAGGGGGCTGGCTGGCTAGACGCCGCCAGGTGATAGGAGAAGCTTGTCACCAGGGGAGCGTCTCATTTATGGTAATTTAGTTTGTGTGGAGCACTACTGGTGCACCTCACGCCTGCTACTGACGCCATTCGCCTTATAAACTTGAATCTATATATATAAAACAAAGAAGTATGTCTGTATGTTTGTTTGTGTGTTTGTGTGTATGTGTGTCCGCACGAGAATCTCGGAAACTACTTGAGATCTGTAGATGGATGGTGTTATATGTAGTGATGATGGATGTCATTATACGTAGTGATGATGGGTGGTGTTATATGTATTGATGATGGATGGTGTTATATGTAGTGATGATTGGTGTTATATGTAGTGATGATGGATGGTGTTATATGAAGTGATGATGAATGTCATTATATGTAGTGATGATGTGTGGTGTTATATGTACTGATGATGGATGATGTTATATGTAGTGATGATGGATGTCATTATATATAAGTATATATATATATATATTTATATATATATATATATATATATATCTATATATATATATTTATATATATATATATATATATATATATATATATATATATATATATATATATATATATATATATATATATATATATATATATATCTTGATAAATTTCGTCTTATCTGCCACATCTCCTTCAGTTGTTTCTGAAGATGTCTTGAATAAAGACGAAAAGCTAAGGTACCTGTTGTTTCCATTTTCCCGTGTGATTTTATCAAGATTTATCTTATCCACGTTTTCATTGTGGATTTACATGAAATATATATATATATGTATATATATATTTATATATAAATATATATATATATAAAAATATTTATATATATATATATATATATATATATATATATATATATATATATATATATATGTATATATATATATATATATATATATATTTATATATATATATATATATATATATATATATATATATATATATATATATATATATATATATATATATATATATATATATATATATATATATATATATATACCTTGTTTTGAACTTCTCCTTAGTCTGTAATCACCCCTGAAGATGTGAATTACACGAAAGCGATTGGGAACTTCGTGTTTTCTTCTTTCCTTGTGGTTACCAACATATACCCGGATCACGCGCACCCACAGTGATTTATTTGCATATATACACACACACACACATATATATATATATATATATATATATATATATATATATATATATATATATATATATATATATATATATATATAATCTCCTTTCAATATTTAAATAGTTTCATCTGTCGACTTAGTTTTCTGCAGGTAACTGTCTGTCGTGTTAATAGAGAGAGGAGTGATGTGGGAGGTTCTCCTCGTAAATAAGACTCACACCGGAGCACAGATTCCTACAGCCGCTACTTTACGACAGTTTATTCTTATCGTCGGGTACAAACTAGTTTGTCAGTGATCACTTTGACGCCTCAACACTAATTATTTTTACCATTGTTACCTGTACTGAAACCTACCTGGTATCCGGTTTTAGGACCCGATTTTGTGATTTATCAATATTACAAGCAAGTCTATATATAAACAATACTTCAGGAGCAACACATCACCTGTACTGTACACCCAACAACTACCATTTATACAGTAATAACACAACGCCTCTACAACAACCCCTGGTGATCAGCCATATCTCAACCAGTACCACAGCTGCCACTATTACTGAAACAACCACTAACACCTGGACAACAATCCTTGCTTTACTAGCCACCACTACCACTAGTGCTACTAAAACCAGTACCACTACCACCATCACCACTACCACAACCACCATTAACACCACTGCCATCTCAAAACTACCACGGCCATTACACCCTCCTCCTGCCTCACCCACCCACCCATCCCCCTAAAAACATAACGTTACAATACCTCTTTACTAACAAATATAATTTTCACCAACCAAACTCTCCACGTTTTTCTATCTCCTCCCCCTGCATAATACCTCATCGTTCACTCGCTCACCTATCCATCATATCATATAAATTATTCAGTCCTCCTTCAGTCATCTGTCTATCCTTTTAAGTGCCTCTCCATCCGTTTCCTATATCCTATTCTCAGTGTATCCAAGCGCCCGCCTATCCTCTCTTGTTCAAATCATCCACTGACTCAACAACGCAGCCGTCCTCCCGGGCACGACACTCTGTTGATAATTCATAGTTATATCTTTACTTTGGGGTTGCGTTCATATTTGTCTATTGAATATTGTTTTCATTCGCTTTCCGTTGTGTCTTTTAGTGTCTGTATATGATTAATTCTTTCCTAAAGTGTGTTTGTGAAGACCAGACTGACACACACACACACACACACACGAGCCAACAAACACAAAGCCTTGTAGAAGGGGTCGACCCGTGCCAACCACAACAAGTCACACACCGTCACACTCAAGATTACAACAACATTGTCCCGGAAAGCTCCCTCCTTCACTACCCACCATCACAAAACACATGCACACGCACAGCACACCACAACACGCACACACACAGCACACCACAACACACACACACACACAGCACACCACAACACACACAGCACACCCATCTGTACACACACACACACACACACTTTTGGCTGCACACACACTTTTTGGCACACCTGTACACAACACACACAGCACCATCTTCTTTACACACACAGCACGCTTTGCTTTACCTGCCTGCATCGTCGAGATTCACCTGTATTTTCTGTGGGTCACTTCAGTTGTTCTTGGCAGGTGGTTCTGGAAGGCATTGGGGCAGGCCAACCCTCCCCTCCCGTCCCTCCCCTCCTTCCCAATCCTCCACCTCCCCCTCAGCCCCGGCCCCCCAAACCCCTCCCTCAGCCCACCTCCCCTCAGCCCACCTGCAGCCACCCTCCCCTCAGCCCCCCTCCCCTTCAGCCTTACCCTCTCCCCCAATGCCCTCAACTTCTTCTTCCCAATAAGTTTGCTTTTTGCAGGTCTCTCTTGTGCCTGTATTTAAACTCTTCACTGTTGTCGCGTGTTGCCGGGCTGGTCATCTGAGCGTGAATCGTGAGGTTTTATTTTAAGTGTTTCTTTCTCCTTAATTTGTGTCTTTATCAGGGTGGGTGTACCTTGTATTGGTGTGTGTGAAGGTCTCTCTCTCTCTCTCTCTCTCTCTCTCTCTCTCTCTCTCGTATTCCCGCTGTGTTTCAAATCTCACACTCCAGTGTTTTAAGGCCTCTCTGCTCCCCTCCGCCAGCAGGATGTTCTTTCCCTGTATTCAAAACGATTTCAATATGCCGGAGGGAGTGTATGCCGCCGGATTTTATGGGCATTAAACACGCCCAAGCCCGTTTAGCTTGCACCGGTAAAATGCTAATGCAGGTACTGAACCCGGCGGGATACAACACTAAATTTAGTTCTCGCCTAAATGCTGGGTAATGGAGAACACGGTGGTGAATGGAGAACACGGTGGTGAATCCTGCTGCTCCTTCTACAGTCCTCTCGTGTTTTTTTGTTTTGGGTTTCTTTCGTAAGTGAAGGAAGGAAAGAAAGAAGAGTAAGAAGATAAAATTAAAATGATCAGTGGTTTTTCTGGGTAAATTTGCCTGAGTGAAGGAGAGAGAGAGAGAGAGAGACTTTCTCGACTTCCTTGGCGATTGCGTCAGCCTTCCTATATTACCTTAGCGAGTGTTCACGTTATGTTAGGGTTAGGTTTGGTTAGGTTAGGTTAGGTTAAGTTAAGTTAGGTAGGAGGTGAAAAATGCGTAGGACGAATAACAGTCTCTAATCGTCTTTCATTCTTCATATAGGATTAACTCCGTGTTGACATTAAACTTTATGGTCCTTTAATCAATAGATAAACACATCTTTATAATGGTATCCTTAGGACCCCCCTCCCCTCTCGTTATATAATTATCCTCCCCTTTTATATCCTTCCCCTCGTATAAAAAGTCATTATTCCCCCTTTATAGTATCTCCCCCCCATATATAAATAACATTCCACCCCTTAATAAACACACACCCTTATATAAGACTTCTTCCTACCCCTTATATGTAAACGTCATCATTCCTCTCCTTCCATTAGATTACTTTAACTCCTGTTCTGTCCTTTAATATATTTATATTCCCCATTATAAATCACTTACACCCCTTACATTGCTTTTATATAAATCCTATTATACACCACCCGTCTCAATAAATCCCACCCGTCCCAATAAATTCCATTCGATCCCAATAAATTCCACCTGTCTACCTTATATCCTACCCGTCCCAATAAATCCCACCCGATCCCAATAAATCCCATCAATCCCAATAAATCCCATCAATCCCAATAAATCCCACCCATCTCAATAAATCCCTCAGGTCTCCATTAAAATTTTCTTAGCTCATTTTAAACCCCTACTTAATCCCTTTAATTCATGTCCATTACTCTCTTCTATTTCAACTCGACTCCCTTAAAAATATCATTCGTTCTATCACTCCTAAATCACATTACCGTCTCCCTCCCCCTCCCCCAGGCCACTCTTACTTTGATAACTCACAGTCTTTTAAACCCATTATTCCATCTTACCCATACCCCATTTTTTAACCACATTCTTTTCTCCTCATCTCCCTGCACACCTATTTCACTTTAGTCCCTCTCCTGTGTAGTATTAAAATACCCATTCATTTTTAGCATTACCTGCCACCTCTTCACTTCCCCGTCTCTCTCTCTCTCTCTCTCTCTCTCTCTCTCTCTCTCTCTCTCTCTCTCTCTCTCACACACCTCATGACTTCCACCATCACCTGTATGGGGGTCTTATCTCTGTTTAACCCTTTGAGTACGATGATATAACCCCCTTGAGTACGATGATTTAACCCCCTTGAATACGATGATTTAACCCTTTTAGTACGGAGATTTAACCCCCTAGAGTACGATAACTTAATCACTTGAGTACGATGATATAACCCCCTTGAGTACGATGATATAACCCCCTTGAGTATGATGACTTAGCCCCTTTAGTACGATTAATGAGCAGGATATCTTAATCTCTTACATACGATATTCTGTTCCTCTGTACTCAGTGGGTTAAGTGATTGTACTCATTGGTGTAAGTGATTGTACTCAGTGGGTTAAATGATTGTTACTCAGTGGGGTAAGTGATTGTACTTAGTGGTTTAATTGATTGTACTCAGTGGGTTAATGGATCGTACTCGGTGAGTTAAATGATTGTATTCAGTGGGTTAAGTGATTGTACTCGGTGGGTTAAGTGATAGCACTCAAGTGATTGAAGAGCCCACTTTTCTGCCCCGGCTGTAATGTGTTAATGTGTTTATTAATGATTTTACTCATTATCGGCTTCTTGTTACCGTCTGTTCGTTACCGTCTTCTTGTTGCCGCCTTATCGGTACCGCCTTACTCTTCTTTCTTTCCTTCCTTCACTTACGAAAGAAACCCAAAACAAAAAAACACGAGAGGACTGTAGAAGAAGCAGCAGGATTCACCACCGTGTTCTCCATTACCCAGCATTTAGGCGAGAACTAAATTTAGTGTTGTATCCCGCCGGGTTCAGTACCTGCATTAGCATTTTACCGGTGCAAGCTAAACGGGCTTGGGCGTGTTTAATGCCCATAAAATCCGGCGGCATACACTCCCTCCGGCATATTGAAATCGTTTTGAATACAGGGAAAGAACATCCTGCTGGCGGAGGGGAGCAGAGAGGCCTTAAAACACTGGAGTGTGAGATTTGAAACACAGCGGGAATACGAGAGAGAGAGAGAGAGAGAGAGAGAGAGAGAGAGAGAGACCTTCACACACACCAATACAAGGTACACCCACCCTGATAAAGACACAAATTAAGGAGAAAGAAACACTTAAAATAAAACCTCACGATTCACGCTCAGATGACCAGCCCGGCAACACGCGACAACAGTGAAGAGTTTAACACATAGCACAAGGGAATAGAAAGAGAGACTCCAGGTAAAACTTGTCAGAAGTTAGTTAGTTGAGGAGGATGGGGGGGAGGGTGTGGCTGAGGGGAGGTGGGGCTGAGGGGGAGGTGGGCTGAGGGAGGGGTGGGCTGGGGTGAGGGGGCTGAGGGGGGAGGGGGGGCTGAGGGGAGGGCTGAAGCTGAGGGGGGAGGGAGGTGGGATAGATTGGGGAAGGAGAGGGAGGGACGGGATGGGGAGGGCTTATCGTCTCTGAATGCCTTCAGAACCACTGCCAAGAACAACTGAAGTGACCCACAGAAAATGTTACAGGTGAATTTCGACGATGGTGCAGGTGTGTGTGTGTGTGTGTGTGTGTGTGTGTGTGTGTGTGTGTGTGTGTGTGTGTGTGTGTGTGTGTGTGTGCTGTGTGTGTGTGTGTGTGTGTGTGTGTTGTGTGTGTGTTGTGTGTGTGTGTGTGTGTGTGTGTGTGTGTTGTGATGTGGTGTGCTCTGTGTGTGTGTGTGTGTGGTGGTGTGCTGTGTGTGTGTGGTGTGGTGTGCTGTGTGTGTGTGTTGTGGTGTGCTGTGTGTGTGCGTGTTGTGGTGTGCTGTGCGTGTGCATGTGTTTTGTGATGGTGGGTAGTGAAGGAGGGAGCTTTCCGGGACAATGTTGTTGTAATCTTGAGTGTGACGGTGTGTGACTTGTTGTGGTTGGCACGGGTCGACCCCTTCTACAAGGCTTTGTGTTTGTTGGCTCGTGTGTGTGTGTGTGTGTGTGTGTGTGTGTCAGTCTGGTCTTCACAAACACACTTTAGGAAAGAATTAATCATATACAGACACTAAAAGACACAACGGAAAGCGAATGAAAACAATATTCAATAGACAAATATGAACGCAACCCCAAAGTAAAGATATAACTATGAATTATCAACAGAGTGTCGTGCCCGGGAGGACGGCTGCGTTGTTGAGTCAGTGGATGATTTGAACAAGAGAGGATAGGCGGGCGCTTGGATACACTGAGAATAGGATATAGGAAACGGATGGAGAGGCACTTAAAAGGATAGACAGATGACTGAAGGAGGACTGAATAATTTATATGATATGATGGATAGGTGAGCGAGTGAACGATGAGGTATTATGCAGGGGGAGGAGATAGAAAAACGTGGAGAGTTTGGTTGGTGAAAATTATATTTGTTAGTAAAGAGGTATTGTAACGTTATGTTTTTAGGGGGATGGGTGGGTGGGTGAGGCAGGAGGAGGGTGTAATGGCCGTGGTAGTTTTGAGATGGCAGTGGTGTTAATGGTGGTTGTGGTAGTGGTGATGGTGGTAGTGGTACTGGTTTTAGTAGCACTAGTGGTAGTGGTGGCTAGTAAAGCAAGGATTGTTGTCCAGGTGTTAGTGGTTGTTTCAGTAATAGTGGCAGCTGTGGTACTGGTTGAGATATGGCTGATCACCAGGGGTTGTTGTAGAGGCGTTGTGTTATTACTGTATAAATGGTAGTTGTTGGGTGTACAGTACAGGTGATGTGTTGCTCCTGAAGTATTGTTTATATATAGACTTGCTTGTAATATTGATAAATCACAAAATCGGGTCCTAAAACCGGATACCAGGTAGGTTTCAGTACAGGTAACAATGGTAAAAATAATTAGTGTTGAGGCGTCAAAGTGATCACTGACAAACTAGTTTGTACCCGACGATAAGAATAAACTGTCGTAAAGTAGCGGCTGTAGGAATCTGTGCTCCGGTGTGAGTCTTATTTACGAGGAGAACCTCCCACATCACTCCTCTCTGTATTAACACGACAGACAGTTACCTGCAGAAAACTAAGTCGACAGATGAAACTATTTAAATATTGAAAGGAGATTATATATATATATATATATATATATATATATATATATATATATATATATATATATATATATATATATATATATATATATATATATATATATATATATATATATATATATATATATATATATATATATATATATATATATATGCAAGTAAATCACTGTAGGTGCGCGTGATCCAGGTATATGCTGATAACCACAAGGAAAGAAGAAAACACGAAGTTCCCAAGCGCTTTCGTGTAATTCACATCTTCAGGGGTGAGTACAGACTGTACTCACCCCTGAAGATGTGAATATATATATATATATATATATATATATATATATATATATATATATATATATATATATATATATATATATAAATATATATATATATATATATATATATATATATATATATATATATATATATATATATAAATATATATATATATACATATATATAATGACATCCATCATCACTACATATAACACCATCCATCATCACTAAATACAACACCATCCATCATCACTACATATAACATCATCCATCATCAGTACATATAACACCACACATCATCACTACATATAATGACATTCATCATCACTTCATATAACACCATCCATCATCACTACATATAACACCAATCATCACTACATATAACACCATCCATCATCAATACATATAACACCACCCATCATCACTACATATAATGACATCCATCATCACTACATATAACACCATCCATCTACAGATCTCAAGTAGTTTCCGAGATTCTCGTGCGGACACACATACACACAAACACACAAACAAACATACAGACATACTTCTTTGTTTTATATATATAGATTCAAGTTTATAAGGCGAATGGCGTCAGTAGCAGGCGTGAGGTGCACCAGTAGTGCTCCACACAAACTAAATTACCATAAATGAGACGCTCCCCTGGTGACAAGCTTCTCCTATCACCTGGCGGCGTCTAGCCAGCCAGCCCCCTCTCCCCCACACACACACGCACACGCGCGCAGGCGCGGTTCCTACTTCTTTCCTTTTTAAAGACTTTCCTGTAACCCTTGAGAACACCTGTGTGTAACCCTTGAGAGCATTTGCGTGTAACTCTTGAGAACACTTGTGTGTAACTCTTGACAACACCTGTGTGTAACCCTTGAGAACACCTGTGTGTAACCCTTGAGAACACATGTTACTCACCCCTTAGTGTACGCACATGTTTGTAACACCTTTATAATAATAATAATAATAATAATAATAATAATTAACGGTTTATTGAAAGAGCTTGGCAGCCAGAAGGCTGAAAATATACAGTTACATATTTGGGGAATGGGTTACGAATTACAAATAATATACAAGTAACATAAGTGACACAAATAAGACATATAATAACTTAGATGGGGATCAGCTCAAACTACAGTTCATTTCAACATAGTGACAGTGTAAGGAGCAGTGTTTACTGGGAGTGAATACACTGATTTATTACATGTTATTGATAATTTTTACAATGGTTGGGACTGGGCTGTTCTTATAGCGATCAGTTCGTGCACGTATGGGCTGGATGCGGTTGTGGTGTCGAACAGCAATTCTCGGACAGGGATCTCAGGTGGTAGTAGGGCGGTGTCGGGGATGGTAGAAGCTTCTACCAAATTTGCAGATGAGGTCGTGGTGATGGCATGAGAGTCGAAAGGGTCAGTGTGTTGAGCGCTTCTTGATATGTGGAGTAGGAAGGGGAGAGAATAATCTTGCATGCCCTCTTTGCACTTTTTCTAGGTGTTTACGTTGTGTGGCATTTAGGGAGGAAGACCAGGTGGGGGAGGGCATAGGTGAGCTTGGGAAGTATGAATGTTGTGTAAACACTGAGGAGCTCGGGTGCAGGAACTCCGAGGGACTTGAGTCGGCGGAGGAGGTGGAGACGGAAACTGGAGGATTTGACAACTTCACTGACGTGTGGTTTCCAATTTAGTTTGTTGTCTATGGTGACGCCGAGGAGCTTCGTGGAATCTACAACCTGGAGTGTGTTCGGACCTAGGGTAATGGAAGGAGGTGGGACAATGTCGGAGGAGAGGTTGATGTGCATAACCATTGTCTTGGTATGGTTGATGGTGACATGGTTGTTGGTGGCCCAGTTTTGGAGACTGTTCAATAAATCCTGAAGGGCGGTATAGTTGGGAGCGGAATTGTTGACGCTGATCCCAATGGTGGAGTCGTCGACATATTTCCAGCGAGCAGGGGCTTCTCTTAGGGCATCATTGATGAGCATAAGGAAGCAGAGTGGTCCCATCTTGGTGCCTTGGGGGACGCCACAGGTGAGTGACTGAAAGGTGGAGACAGCCCCTCGGAAGCGTACAGCTTGGCGTCGGTCACTGAGGAAGTCTGTAAGCCATGGTATGAGACTTCTCCGAAGCCCGAGGTCAATAGCTTTGTTTATGATTATATTGTGGTCGACTAGGTCGAACGCTTTAGTGAAATCAATGAAGGCGACAGCTACAGACGTTTTTCGTTTCTCGAGATGGCGGTATATGTAATCGAGAAAGCTGACAAGACAGTGAGTGGTGGAGGAAGTTTTCATGTTGCCAAATTGCTGAGGGTCTACGACTCCTGCAATATCAGCATAAGCCCAGTCAAACACAAAACTTTCACAGATTAGGCTGGGTATTGGGGTGATTGCAATAGGTCGTAGCTGATTTAAGGATTGTGGGCTGGTTGACTTGGGCACTGGTGATACATAAGAGGTCTTCCAGTCAGCTGGGCATCTGGCTTGACTGAGAGAAGCATTGATGATGGAGCAGAGGGGTTTAGCAAGCTCCGGGGAGAACTCCTTGAATAGTTTCATTGGTAAGTCAATGGGGGTGGTAGAGCGTTTTAATTTTAGTTTGTCCAGGCGTTTTGCTACGTCAAATTCCTCTACTAAGTCAGTGGGAAGGGGGGCTGGTAGGTAAGCAGGGAGAGTGGTTGTGTCAAGCCGTGGGAGCGTCTGGCATATAGTAGCGAAATGGTTATTTGTTTGCTCAGCTGCGTCAACATTAGTGAGGTGGCTAAGGAAGGGGAGGGGGTGTGTCATATTGTTTAGTCCACAGAGTTCTTTAAGCTTACCATACCATTGACTGATGTTGGTCTGCTTCAGGTGTTGTAATTTGGTTGGGTAGTGGGACTTCTTTGCAGTGCGTATTTCGCGGATGACTCTGTTGCGAAGTGACCTGTAGCGGATGTGGTCATTGAGATGAAATGCTCTGTCTCTCTGTTGCATAAGTCTTTTGATCCGAGGTGTGATCCAGGGCAAGTCAGCTGGGTGAGATCTGACGGACTTCTCGGGGAAGAAGTGGTGGTGAGCTTCGGTGGTGGTGTTGGTATAATTTATCCATTTGGTTTCCACGTCATCCACGCTGAGTACTTCAGTCCAGGGATAGTGAACTATCCACTGTCCAAAGAGGCGTACTGCAGAGTCAGTAATCGGCCTGTAGGTCTTGATGTAGGGTCTCTGTACTTGAGTGGGAGTGGCAGCAGGGGACCAGAGCACTGATAAGTGTGTGCTACACCCGACAGGAGGCAGTGGTTGAGGAGGTTGGTACTGGTCCTCTAAGTCAGTTAAGATAAGGTCAAGGGTGTTTTGACCGTGTGTGGGGAAGGTCACAACTTGTGATAGTGATAGCTGGTCCTGGATATCAGTGGTGTCAATTTCATTTAAATCCCCACATAATACTAACTTGGCACATGGGTACCTAACTCTGAGGTGGTCTGAGGTGGTAATGAGATGATTGATAAGAGTGTCTCTGGTGGGTGATCGAGGCGGATGGTATACCACACAGATTATAATGGAAGCAGTGTTGCGTGGGTGTGCCCGCAGCACGACACGTACCCATAATGCTTCCACATCTGCTGGGACTTGAACATCCAGGCGTGACGGGCGTAGGTCATCTTGACAGAAGAGGGCAACGCCCCCTCCGCGTCTTTGTGGACGAAGGTGATGAAAGAGTTGATATCCTTCAATGTGACACGTTTCAGGTACAATTTGCCAAGTCTCACATATGGCAACCACGCGCGCGGCGGTTGACCTGACTGTAGTTGCCAGCTCGTCGAACTTGTTAGCTAGGGAAGTGACGTTGGATAGCAGTAAAGACGGGAGATCATACCATATCCGTGGAACTTCAGTGTGGTGGTATGGTCTGTCAGGGGTGGGTTTCTCCGGTTTCCTAGTGGAGGTTACGGTTCTAATGGGCTTATGTGCATGACGGCCTTGTCTACGGCTCCGCGCGTGGAATATTTTCAGTGACTTGAGTAGCGCGATAACACTCCCATCAGGATAACCGTTCCCACGCTTGCATTGTCTTAGAACACGTACTTGTAACCCTTCAGAATATACATACAAGTTTCTTACTCTTTGGAACACGAGGTTTACGGTGTTACCAGAACATGTCATATCAAACAGCTTTTCTTCCCTCCACTTGTAATACAGACGGACCTCAAATACATAGATAGAGAAATACTAAATAAAGATATCTGATGTTTGTAGCCCATCGTATATACCCTCCTCTTCCCTTCCCCCAATACCCTCCTCTTCCTTCTCCGTGTTGTATTGCCTGTCAGACCTTTAAACACAAGGGGAAGGTAAACAAGGTATCTGACGTTTGCACTCCTTGGTAAATAACACATTCAAAGCACTAATATATAAACACACATTACATCCCTGTCTTTAAATAGTTTTCTCGTAACTTTACACACGCAGCGGAGGACACCCAATGGTCTATCAATTCTGTGTTGATGTATAAACTCTCTCTAACTCTTGACTCCCGCGGCGACCAGGGAGTAGGTGAGAGCCGCGCCAAGAGAGGATAATGGCATTGTAATTGACTGACGTCGTTCACTAATTTCCTGCTCGGCTGTGGCTCATCAAAGGATTGCATCAAAGTTTACCGTGAGAGGTTAGCGTGTGTGAGGAATGAGGGAGGAGGCCTAGGAATAAATTTTTTATCTAGACTTAATTCGCATTAACTGTTGGGAGATTCACGCTTTTCCTCCAACCCAGATCTGATCCCCTTTTTATGGGAAGACTATTTTAGGTTAGGTTGGGTCAGAGTTCGTGAGTCAGTAAGCAATAATATTTCTCACAGTGTTTGGGAAGTTATATGAACAAAATAAATCAGGTTTGCGAGGAACGTCATATCTAGTATTAAGAATATCCTGTATATGAGTGTTTGTTAATCATTCAAAATGCGCATAAACACGTAATAAATGTAATCCTCGCAATGGTGTTTGAAAAATCCACCGAATAGGATTCAGTAAAGCCCACAAGGTGGGAAACGATATGTTAATGAACGACTACAGTACACGTCACAACTTGAACTAGGTATACAAGTTAAATTTTTATCTGAATATTCCTCGCGGTCTTTCATATATCACAAATACAACTTCTGCTGAAAACTGACATTTACAAAGAAACGTGTGCAGTAAACACAATGAGTTAACTCAAAACAATGTATCACCACACGGGTTGACTCTCCATCCCACGAACTAACCTTTACAACTATCATTTGACTATCCCAGCTAGTCTGTGCAATAAGGAACAACTTTCCTCTTATAGGTTTTATTTTTAAAGCCTTATCACTCATATTGGTATTATTTATATTGGGTTTATTTTATATTTATATATCTATTTATCATTAATGTCAAGCGAAATTACGTCTAGGAATCTTTTCCACCAATTACCTCCATTGTTACAAGACCACTATGCATGAGTTTGCTCTAGTATTACGACACTACCACATGTACGTAAATGTCACCATAGGGGGTAAAGGAACTGAAGCAACTTTACAAGATAAAGAGATAAATGTTTTTTAAATCTTCTCTCTCCACAAAAGAATATTACCAATAATGAAATATCTGGCTAACACGACACCTCGCCCCACACACGCCAACCTTATACAACATCCTTCGTGACTTCCTTTTAATCTAATTCTTCCTGTCTTGGGACATTGATTACCTTTATTGTGATCCCTTGTGGGGGCGTCTCTAGTGGGAGATCCCCTTAAAGCTTACCCAGCTTGGGACCTCCCCTCAAACTCTTAAGGGACCCTTACACTTAGAAACTCCTTAGAGCCCCTACACTTGAGACCCTTGAGAATCCCTAACACTTGGAACCTTATTAGAACCCGCAACACTTAGGCTACCCTTAGGTGGTCCTCCTCACACTTTGGAACAATTCAATACGTTCCTTCACACTTGTAACCCATTTAGGACCCCTCATACTCGGGACCACCTTCAGGACCCCCTCATACTTGAGACCACCTTCAGGACCCCCCTCTTACTTGGAACAACCTTCAGGACCCCTCATACTTCAGGGCTGCTTCAGGACCTCCATCAATACCCCTACACTGAGAGCCAGGTCACGTCTCCAGGGGTGGTCGTGACCCAGATGTAAACAAGGCGCTCACCTCCCTTCCACCCTCTGTGTTTATCATATTGTCTCGGACACCAGGAGCAGCCGAACCACATGCCTCCCTGATCACTTTTGTGTGTGTGTACGCCGCCCAATTTTCGTACTTATCCCAATTTTCTTCTTTCCTTTGCCGATCTATCATTCCCTCCTTTTGTAGTCAATCCTCCTCCTCCCTTGTCACTTTATCTATCTCCCCCTCAGACTGACAGCAAGAAACACGAAGGGCAGGAGGAGGAGGAGGCATCAGGGAAACCACGGGAAGAGCTCCCTTCTTCAGTGTGAGAATTATGACCGCGAGAGTGTGTCGTACAGTGCAGAGAGTCTAGCACACTCTTCCAGCCTCCTGATGCCTGCCAGTACTAGATTTCACACACACTCCTGCTCTTCCATATTCTCCTATCCTCTTACACGACTGCCTGTCTATGTGTGTGTTTGTGTACTTCATTTTGGTGTGTGTGTGTGTGTGTGTGATCCTTCTTTCCTTTAGACATTTACTTCATGTCTTGTCTCCGTGTTGTAATCCCCCCCCCACAATGTATCGTGTTGGGTGGGATTTGGTCATATTACAGGATCAACGTCTCAATCTTTTTGTTTACTCAGTTTTAGCCTTTTTAGTGTATGTTCGCCTCTGTATTTTAAGGATTTTTTTTACATTCAAGTCAGATTTACTTGATAATCCGGCGGTTAATCCGTTTAAAAGAGAATAAATGCCTGGAAATAATGGCTCATCTTGTAGTAAATCCGACTGCCGAAAACCACAGCTGGTGATGTTAACTTCATAAAAGAACAAATATTAATATCACACATGAATTACTTAGTTTAATCTGGTAAAGTAATTTTTCTACTTATTTTATTCAAAGACCAGATAGGGAGCATGTGTGTATATGTTATCATAATAATAGATTTTTTTCCTACGTAGCGTATCCTATCCTAACGTGACCTATAATTATACCGTGACCTATCCTATAATAATACCGTGACCTATCCTATAATAATACCGTGACCTATCCTATAATCATACCGTGACCTATCCTATAATTATACCGTGACCTATCCTATAATAATACCGTGACCTAACCTATAATCATATCGTGACCTATCCTATAATTATACCGTGACCTATCTTATAATAATACCGTGACCTAACCTATAATCATATCGTGACCTATCCTATAATAATACCGTGACCTATCCTATAATAATACCGTGACCTATCCTATAATCATACCGTGACCTATCCTATAATAATACCGTGACCTAACCTATAATCATATCGTGACCTATCCTATAATTATACCGTGACCTAACCTATAATCATATCGTGACCTAACTTTATAATCATATCGACCTATCCTATAATTATACTGTGACCTATCCTATAATCATATCAAAGACCTATCCTATAATTATACCGTGACCTATCTTATAATTATACCGTGACCATCCTATAATAATATCGTGACCCATCCTATAATAATACCGTGACCTATCCTATAATTATACTCTCAGATCTATCCCATGATTATTATACCGTGACCTATCCTATAACTCGCTACCATGACCCATCCTATAATTATACCGTGACCCATCCTATAATCATAACAGACCCATCCAATTATTATACTGTGACCTATCTTTATAATTATACTGTGACCCATCCTATAATAATACCGTGACCTAACCTATAATCATATCGTGACCTATCCTATAATTATACCGTGACCTATCCTATAATAATACCGTGACCTAACCTATAATCATATCGTGACCTATCCTATAATAATACCGTGACCTAACCTATAATCATATCGTGACCTATCCTATAATTATACCGTGACCTATCCTATAATCATACCGTGACCTATCCTATAATTATACCGTGACCTATCTTATAATTATACCGTGACCTATCCTATAATAATACCGTGACCTATCCTATAACTTCATACCATGACCATCCTATAATCATGCCGTGACCTATCCTATAATTATACCGTGACCCATCTTGTAATTATACCGTGACCCATCCTAATTATACTCTCGACTCTATCCTATAATCATACCGTGACCTATCCTATAATTATACCGTGACCTATCCTATAATCATACCGTGACCTATCCTATAATAATACCGTGACCTATCCTATAATCATACCGTGACCTATCCTATCATCTTGCCGTGACCTATCCTATAATCATGACGTAACCTATCCTATCATCTTGCCGCGACCTATCCTATAATCATACCGTGACCTATCCTATCATCTTACCGTGACCTATCCTATCATCTTGCCGTGACCTATCCTATAATCATACCGTGACCTATCCTATAATCATACCATGACCTATCCTATAATCATGACGTGACCTATCCTATCATCTTTCCGTGACCTATCCTATAATAATACCGTGACCTATCCTATAATAATACCGTGACCTATCCTATAATAATACCGTAACCTATCCTATAATAATACCGTGACCTATCCTATAATAATACCGTGACCTAACCTATTATCATATCGTGACCTATCCTATAATAATACCGTGACCTATCCTATAATAATACCGTGACCTATCCTATAATAATACCGTGACCTAACCTATAATCATATCGTGACCTATCCTATAATCATACCGTGACCTAACCTAACCTAACCTAACTTAACCTATTTTAACAAAACCCTCGGTGGTTGGTTTTGTCGAGTAGTTTACCCAAATCGTTAAGTTATATACAGTAGTAAACACTTGAAGGAACGGACATTAGTCACAGTACGCAGAAAACACTCGACACCGTAACTCACTGATTACAGAACCAGGATCCAAAACCTAACCTAACCTAACCTACCCTTAACATAACCCAACTTACCCTTAATATATCCTAACCTATCCTAACATACCCTAACCTATCCTAACGTATCCTAACTTACCTTAACATACCCTAACCTACCCTTAACATATCCTAACCTACCCTTAACATATCCTAACCTACCCTTAACATATCCTAACCTACCCTTAACATATCCTAACCTACCCTTAACATATCCTAACCTACTCTTAACATATCCTAACCTACCCTTAACATATCCTAACCTACCCTTAACATATCCTAACCTACTCTTAACATATCCTAACCTACCCTTAACATATCCTAACCTACTCTTAACATATCCTAATCTACCCTTAACATATCGTAACCTACTCTTAACATATCCTAACCTATCCTTAACATATCCTAACCTACCCTTAACATATCCTACGGTTCGATTCTGGATTTTACACTTCCGCCTCATAATTCGACAAGGAGAAAAATGATCACGTGGAGAAGACGAGAGTTGTCCCAGCAATGAAATAACTAAGAACAAACGAGAGAGAACAAGACAGAACAACCCAGATTGATATAGTAAAAAGAACACTTACAAGAACAAGGTAATATGAATCAATATAAAGGAAGATGTGTACGTTGAGAAAAAAAAATGGTCCTTCAGTGTAGATGAACCATCCTCTTTCTCCTCCCTCTTAAAACAAAAAGACCACAGTCAGTAGGAAGAAACGCGCCCCCCCCCCTCCCCTCCACCTCTTTAAACTCACCCATGGGAGTACTTTGACAGGGTGGGGTTGGCGCACCCTATCTAATCCAACAACACGGGAGAAGAATAAACTCCTTCATTTATACTCGTGGCAGGTAGGTGTGTAGGGGGGGGGTGGGTGGGGGTCTATAGCTGACGAAACGATGCAACAACAACAACAACAACAACAACAACAACAACAAAAACAACAACGAACAACAACAGTAACTATAAGAGCTCTTCGGGAAAACCTGCATAACACACCTGTACAGTATATAAGCATCATCCAGGTATATTTATCCAGTATACTGAATTGAAGAAAACCATTGCTCAAGTATACAACATACAGTACATCCCTTCATCATGCGGACACTGAAGAAATTCCATGTCTATTATCGCTTCTGAAAACTGACAATAATACTTTCAGAGGCGTAAGGTGCTCTCGGTGATGTAAGACGTGTGGTAAGGTGCTCTCGGTGATGTAAGACGTGTGGTAAGGTGCTCTCGGTGATGTGAGACGTGTGGTAAGGTGCTCTCGGTGATGTAAGACGTGTGGTAAGGTGCTCTCGGTGATGTAAGACGTGTGTAGGAACGGAATCAATACAGGTACATTAAGTTTTATTTTGTTGACATGAAATATTTGTTTGTCTGATATATATGTGAACTAGTGTGCGCGTGCGTGAGAGTGTTCAGTATGTATGGGTGCGTGTGTGTTGGAGCATTAGTGTGTATGGTTTTAAGTGGGTTGCTTGTGTGTATGAACATGTGTTTTTCAGTATTGTATCTGTGTTTGATATGTATGTATGAGTAAATGTGTGTTTGTATGTGCATGTGGACGTGTGTATGTAGCGTGCTGGTTTCACCTGTGTTGTGAGGTAGTGAGACCTGCGTGACATGAACACGTATATATTGATTTGGACAACCACGTATGTCTAATTTTAACCGAACTTATCGAAGTGTAGACATAACTATTACAACGAATTCGTTATAACACACGTGATAATAGTACCTTTGTTATGATTCCTTTACACTTGAGAAAATTAGCTGACAATAAATCTAATTTGTAAACACGCAATGATTATTTACTTTCCAATTTTTTTCGCTACGTTCACTCCCTAGGTAATAATATCTAGTTCTCAGAAAAGAATTACAGCTCTAGTTATTATCTTATTAGCTCTAGTCAGACTATACCAACAAGCTACAAGCAAATATTAAAAGTTAAAATAGTCTCAGGGGTGACAATTATAGTTGACCCTAACACGAAAAAAAGTATCATCAACACTGATAAACACCGTGTGAAGACAAACTTTCTCTGGTCACGAGCTTATAAATATTCTCTTTATTTATATTACATCTGTTTGTAATGAGACAAAATCTCACATGAAGAGGTAAGTCAGGAGTTTATAGTAGTAGAGTATTATAGCGAGAGGAAATGGTAGCGTGTCTCGAGGGTGTGATGTCAACACTGTATATTAACACAGGCACAGTACAAGTGTAGTATATAAAACACCAATGCGTGTTACAGCTTTATTTTACTAGTTCAATAGGGGGGATTAATAGGGGGGGGTTCGTACACAATTTATGATAGACTATGGTATTCTCGTATAACCTAACCTCACAATTAGAATGGGCACTTCACTAAGTCGATCGTTGGGGAGGTTTGGGATCACTACACTTCTACAGTCTACACAGCCAGCACTTACTGTTACACGTGGAGTTGACAGCACTTTGTCGATGGACCCAGCTGAGACTTCGTTACACTTAGTGGTGGGCTTCTCTGCCGAGCGGGACTGGGGACGTGGTAGCTGGCTCTCCCTGGTTACAAGACAACTCCCTCTCTGCGAATCCCCGAGGGAGGACCAGGACGTCCTATATATTGGGATGCGAGCCGTCAGGTTCAGCTGGCAGGGGGGGGGCGCGGCGAAGGGTCTCCTTACATTTGACCTCGCAAATGTGAGGTCAGGTCTGGACTTTTCAGAACTATCTGGGAAAGTCATCAGGTGGGGCCGTGTGTATATTGGGAGAGCAACCGTGAGAGTTCCCCTACACTTGACCTCCCTAATGTCGGGTCAGACTGGAGTTTCTGAGATGTAAGGAGAAGTCATCAGGTGGGGCCGTGTGACACGAGAGGCCCTGGTTGATTTGTGGCCCCTTGAGTTGGGCTCCGAGGGTTACATTTGACCTGGCTAATGTGAGGTCAGGTCCGGCCTTTGTTCAGAGAGTAGGTTATTGTATATTGGAAGAGAGTCGGCTGGTGCCTTCTTACATGTCTGTTGTGGTGACATGTCACATGGGAGGGGAGCTAGTTGATTTGTAACCCCCGGTCCACCGTGAGAGCCACCCTACACTTTTGACCTGGCTAATGTCGGGTCAAGTCTGGCTTTCCTCGCGATGTAAGCTGTGGTCTGACAACCCCTCACTACACCTCCCGCCAAGACCAAAGCTTCCATGCCATACACAATTGTTCACAGTGGATAACAATAGCGAGTGCCCAACCTGAGAAAAATAGCTACTGCGGTGTAAAGTATGCACCTCACATCCTACCATAGTCTGGTAATATTTATAATATCTAAGCGGCTATCTAAGGATACGGAAACGGAAAGGTGAATGTAGATATGAAGGAGAGAGAGAGCGCCTGAGCAGGAGCTTGTCGGAGAGCGTCACTTTAGGGAGTTAGATGAGGGTACACAGTCGGAGGTTTGAAAGGTTATGCAATGGTGTTGCTTGCCCTGGCTTATTTCTGCTTAGGTTCCCTAGTGTTAGTATCTTCAGGCCTGGAATAGATTTACATACTTGTTGCTTCAACTGTTAAACTCTTGCGCAGGGCAGCACATACAACATATATAATAATAAGATACATGGCCGCTTAAAAAAAAGGGGGGGGGGAAGGTTGGGGCAAAATACAACTTGTGAACAAAAAGAAATATTTGTACATACTAAAAAGGCAGCAGAAATTATTTACAAGATACAATGGCAAAAACAAAACTCGTCAGCAGTAGATGTGGTGGTTGGCGTTTCCTGTCCCGTCCTGCGGTCTGCCGCGGTGTGTCGCGTGCCTCACTTCCTCCACTTGAACTTCTGTGTGGAGCGGCAGTTCCTGACGCATTCCAGATGGATTTTTCTAGTCCCATCTGAGTTTCCTCTGTAGAGTCTCATTTTCTGTCGTGGTCCAGATGGATTTTTCTAGTTCCATCTGAGTTTCCGCCCTTCCCGGCCGGGATCAAAGCCGGTCCACTGCTTGGGGTGTCATCGCTTTGGATGGCGTGTAGGGCAGGGTCCACGGACAAGAGTTAGCCCTCCGTACGTGAGTGTCGGCGAGACCCCTGACCGTCCTGTCCCACACCCTCACAGTGGTGAATCCCTCCCTGGGTGGGCCCCCCAGGGTTTGCTTGTTTCTTCCTCTACTTGTAGTCAGGTTACTTCTGTTTCGTCCCCGATGGTGTGGTAAACACCGGCGAGGCAGATCCCGGGTGGGTCGAGGTCAGCCATTACTTGTCTGGTACCTGGTGGATCCATTCCCGGAGTGGAAGTGCGTGGGACCAGTTGACAGGTCCTGAAACGTAGGGAGCTGTCGTCTGCATCGCCACTGGGACCTCTAGTTGTTTGTTGCCTGTTGCTTGCTGCTACTGAAGTTGCAGGTCGGGTTTTCGGGATTTTCGCCTGGGTTCCAAGGGGACGACCTGATTCCCTGCCTGGAGCTGGGAGCTGCGCTGGTCCTGCATGGCGTAGCTTGCTCAGGCTGATGGTACCCATAGATGTTGTCTGTCAGTATTGTGGGCCGTGAGGCCGTAGCCTCGGTGCGTGTCTCGTCGTTCAGCAGGCGAGCGACGAGACACAGCCCAGTGTCTTCAACCAGATCGAGGGCCAGCATTATGCAAGCCCGTTTCTGGAGCTTGGGGCTTGCAGTGTCGACGTGAAGGCGTCACCCATTCGCCGCGGGGTTGCCCGCTGCGTGTCCCGCTTGTGTCGGGCATCCATTATGAGTCAGGATGCGTTGGTCTCAGCTCATCTGGTAGGGGGTCAGCTGCAGCTGTGGTGGTGTCATCTCCGACTTTTGTGTGGAGTCAGGGAGACCTCGCCCAGGCCCGTGAAGAGCAAGGGCAGTGATGACTCTGTAGCTTAGTAGAAAGACAAGATCCCGGGGTGGATAATCAACAATTAGAAGTGCCCCTAGACTCGTTACTTTAATCTATGTTCTGTGACCTGGTATTATATCTATGAGCCCTAATCTGATCAGGTCTTACTGGTACAAGTGGGGCAGTAGCTTGGGGAGTTCTCTGATTATTACTTGGGGTGTGAGGCACCTGATTGTTCTGAGGGGGGTGGTCAGCTGCTGGTGGAGGGATAGGGTGTTGGGAAGGGAATGTTACTCCTAGAGGGGGCTGGTTGGTGAGGCCTGATTTGTTCAAGACGTCATCGTCGACAGTTGCCAGCTTCAATCTATTCACATGCACAGTTTCCTGACGTCCCCCCTGGCAAAGCGGGGAAACAGTGAAGTTTACTTTGCTGGGTTGGGCAGTTACTCTATATGGGCCCTGCCATCTCTGTTGCAACTTAGTGGGGATATCGGGGGAGGATGATTCGTTAGTTAGGAAGACCAGGGTACCTACGGTAATATTGGAAGGGGTGACCCTGAGGTTATAGTAGGTGGCGTTGTGTAAGTGACCTTTCTTGTTTAGTTCCTGCACCCGAGTAAAGACCGTTTGTAACCGGTTTTGCAAGACAGAAGGGTAGTCCTCGCCATAGGATAGGGGTGGGGGGTTGATTACACCAGCAGGAAGGTTTGGATCCCTACCAAAGTGAAGGAAGTAAGGAGTGTTATGCAGGGTGGTATTAATTGCGGTGTTCATGGCCAGTTGTGCAAGAGGTAGCTGATCGTCCCAACCGCCGTACTGATTATTAACCAAAAACGACAAGTGATCTTTCAAAGTGCGGTGGGAACGCTCAACCATGGCATTAGCCTGTGGGTGGTAACTAGTGGTTAGATTTGACTTAGCCCGCAGCAAGTCGCACGCCTTCTGAAAGATGCCCGAGGTAAACTCTGTCCCTTGATCACTTACAATGACCCGGGGACATCCATGAGTACCAACGTATTGTAACAGGGCTTCACAAACTGTCTCTGCGCGTTTATCGGGGATGGGTATATAGGTTGCAAAACGTGAATAGTGATCGACGATAGAAACAACGTATCTGTTTCCCCGGTGTGAACGTATTGACATGTCAGTTAGATCGATCGATACCCGTTCCAAGGGCTGAGAGGCTGGTGGGAACTCCTGCAGCTCTCCCTGTCTCTTTGGGGTACCCTTCCTTAACTGACACGGCAGACATCCTTTGACAAATGCCCCAACCTTCCGCGCTAGATTGGGCATGAAAAACATAGAGCGTGCACGTGCATATGTGCGACATTCACCCGGGTGGGCTGCGAATTGGGAAGAGTGAGCTACTGCTAGGGCCGAGTTTTCCAAGGATGCGGGGATGACTACGAGTTCTGTGGGTTGCTCATCATCCTGTTTCATAGTAACAAGATACAGGACTCCGCTTAAAAGACTGAAATCACAAAGTGAGGCTTTGTTGACCTTCTTGGGGAGCGGACCCCCCTCAAGGAACTCAATGACAGGACCCCACTGTGGGTCTTCGAGTTGGTGTTGGCGCACCTCGTTAGGTGATAGGTCCCCAAAAATGGGCTGAGTCATGCTGCTAGGATTCCCGACATTATTTATAGGTAGTACATTACGGCTCAGTGCGTCTGGTACTACGTGGTTCTTGCCTGGCTTATGCAAAATGGAGAAGTTATACGCATTAAGAAAGACTGCCCAGCGTGCTACCCGTGCATTAGGAGTTTTACCTTGGAAGATATATATTAAAGGACGGTGATCAGTGATTACATAAAAGTGTCTACCAAATAGGTAAGCATCAAAGGAAGTTACGGCCTTGACAATAGCCAAGGCTTCTTTCTCAGTTGTGGAGTAGCGGAGGGCAGCTCCGCTCAATTTCTGGGAAAAATAAGCAATAGGGATGGGGTTATCTTCACCACCTTGCATGAGACAGGCTCCCAGTGCTTCGTCGGAAGCGTCAGTGTGCATGTAAAACGGCTGCGTGAAGTCCGGCAGTGCTAACATTGTTGCCGACTTCAATAAGTCCTTAAGATGATTAAAAGCTTTATCTGCCTCCCCCGACCACCGAAACTGAACCGACTTCTTTGTAAGTTTCGTAAGGGGGAGGGCCGCCTCTGAAAAGTGAGGGATGTGACGTCTGAAAAAATTGGCGGTGCCAAGGAACTGTTTCACACCCCTGGCTGTGGTGGGAGGTGGCATCTCTGCTATCGCTTTCACTTTCACCGGGTCGGGTCTAACGCCGCCATGACCTACGATGAATCCCAGGAATTTAACTTCCTGGCGCGCGAACGTGCATTTCCTAAGGGACACTTTCAGTCCGGCCGCTTTCATGACCGAGAGAACCTCATCTACATCCTGCATGTGCGAATCCATGTTTTTACTATAGACGATAACATCGTCCAGGTAAGCCATAGCGTTCCGCCCAAGCACGGGTGTGAGACTGTGGTTCACAGCCCTCATGAACGTGGCCGGTGCTCCCTTTAACCCGAAAGGTAACCTGTTGAAACAAAATAGACGGCTGCCGTCCGCGAAAGCAGTTTTGGGGCGGTCAGCCGGGTCAACTGGTATGCTCCAGTACGCATCCTTACAGTCTAGAACTGTGAATATAGAAGCTCCGTTCAATTGGTCCAGTGTCTCGTCAATTCTGGGCAAGGGATAGCTATCAGCAATGGTGTCCTTATTAAGTTCCCTATAGTCTACATAGAATCTAGTTGACCCGTCCTTTTTTCTGACTAATACGACCGGGGAGCAATAGGGGCTAGTGCAAGGGGAGATGACACCACGTTCCTCCATTTGGCGACATAAATCCCTAATTTGAGTTTTAGCCGCCTCAGGAAGCCTCCACTGCCGTACTCTGGTGGGGGGAGCGGAGCCGGTATTAATTTTGTGTGGAGCTGACATCAGGCCGAGGTCCTGATCTGAGGTTGCAAAGAGATCTTCATGCTGCTTTATTATAGCGCGTAGACGACCTCTAATAAGGGTGGGTAGGTGATCTATGTCAAGGGATTCTATTGCAGTGGCGAACATTTGCTGTGACTCTACGAATTCTGTGTCACTCCTAATGTTATATCTCGTAGGATCAAAATGCTCCAGATCCTCTACTTTATCGACCGCACAGACTGTTCCCACTGAATGACCAGGAGTAAGTTTAAATTCCCTGGGGGTGGGGTTTATGACTGGGACGCTAGGCTGCTGAGTGTTAATGAGCCCCGACTGCACGTATGGGGACATTTTATGAGGGGCTTCAACAAATACATACTCCTGATCCTCCGTGGGACTGTCGAACGACCTTGACCATCGAACGGGCAGAACAACACTAGAGTGGGGAGGGATGACAGTGGCACGCGTCGGGTGTAGCTGGGGGGCTTGGGGTGCGGGGGGCTGGGGGCGTTTAGGCTTAATGAGGTGGACGGGCAGACCAGACCTATTCCTAATAGGAGTACCTGCATAATCTCTACCATCTAGTGTCACGGTATACCGGCTCCCATCAAACTGGATTCCATACTTAAACCTACACAAGAAATCTGACCCAATAAGAACATCCCCTGGGAAAAGATCACCGCTTACCACGACCAGCGCGTGAACAACTATCTTATCTCCTAAGTCTACAGTTATATCTCTGGAATCCAATGTTGAGAGGCGGTTCCCCGTGACGCCACGTAACTCAGGAACTTTATGCTTTCCCCCTAGGCTCATCTTGGAGGCCACGTTCTGTTTCACCAAGGACACCGAGGAGCCTGTGTCAATGAAAGCTTCAACCCGTTTCCCTCCCATTTTCAACTTAATAATTGGCCTGTCTTCCCTAGTCACCATCAACGCCTCGCCCTTGTCTTTAGTAGTAGGGACATAACCTGCGAATGTGTCCCCACTCGGCACATGCGTAACAACGCATTCCGGTGTATGGACACTCTCGGCGGGTATGTCCCTGGTCGCCACACCCATCGCACTGGTTTCCCTCACATTGAAAGGGACATCCGTGCACCGCGTGGGACCATGCCCCACAGGAGGAGCAGCGAAAAGGCTTCGGAGCTCTATACCAGCTATCCCGCATGGGCGGGCCCCGGGCGCGCACTTGTGACTGCCCGGGGGCGGGGGTCAATCCCAGCCCGCGCCCCGCGGGTCCCTGCCCCGGACGGCCGGCCGCCCCGTGGCGCATTACTCAACGTGTTTATACCTACTGTATCTAATCCTGATTGCTCCCGCCCTTCCTCGTGGAACGATGACTGTTCCTGTCGCTTCCTTTCGTCCCGGCTGAGATTCTCCACCATCAGTCTCAAGAATTCATCCTCCCAGACAGAAGGGGTGTTACGTGTAAGGGTGGGAGGTGCGGCGTGAATTGTCGACACAAAACGGGAGGGGGGGGTGGGTTTCCTGAGCTGTATATACCTCTGCGCTGCTTTAATTGCGTTCTCGATCGTAGTTATCCCGCTTGCCTCCATGTACGTACGCATCTCGCCGGGTAAGCCCGACAGAAAGTAAGAGAGTACTAGCTCAGGTGGGAAGAATTGTGGGTGATTCACTCTCGCCATCTTCACAGCACTCCCTATGCATGATAGGTAAACATTTAGTGATGAACACTCCTCTAGCTTGATATTAGCTAAACGTGTCGTGTGATCTTGTAATGAGTCACCCTGGCTGTAAATTTCCCGTAATCCGTTCGCGAACGTGTCCCACGTGGTAGCATTCTTTACTGTCGGATTAAATTCTAGCACGCCTTTCGCGTCACCGCCCAATCGCATACGTGCCGTCCTAAGGCGGCATTCCTCGTATTCCTGAAGGGTATCCGGGAACGCACTTTCAATGTTTCCTAACCACTGTTCCAGCCTATCGGCTGATGTCGCCGGGTCACGGCCATCGCCCTCAAACATGGGTATCTGACTGATTACTTGTGCCGCACTACTCGCTGAGACAGACGTAAGGAAGGGGTCTGGCATGCTGTAGGGGTTGGGAGGTGCTAAGGTGTACGTGAGCGTGGGGGGGGGAGCGGTGAGAGAGGGTGCAGGGTGGTTAAGGGGTAGGGGGGGAGAGTAGGTACTAGTGGATTGTTCAGGGAACGGGAATAAAACGGAAGTCGTTGGTGTAATGTTAACAGAAGTCATATTAGCTTGCGAGGAGGGCTGGGAAGTACTGATCGTGGAAGTCGAAATTGTCAATGTTGACGATGACGTCTGTGGGTGGGACGAGGAGAGGGTTTTACTGACACTTGCCCTGGTTGAGTTCTCGACCATTGTTCCCCGTTACCCAACAATATGTGAACTAGGGAGGGGGGAGTGGATACTGTCACCACTTGTACCACACTGAGGGACAGGAATTATATTACAAATGTTACCACCCTTGTACTGCCTGCTTCGTCAAGATAGTTACGAGTTTACTTTAAAAGGTTCTAACAATAACTGTACTGAACACTAAGGGGAAGAAGCGTGAGTATTACGTTAAGTGCGCTGCCACCATTGTAATGAGACAAAATCTCACATGAAGAGGTAAGTCAGGAGTTTATAGTAGTAGAGTATTATAGCGAGAGGAAATGGTAGCGTGTCTCGAGGGTGTGATGTCAACACTGTATATTAACACAGGCACAGTACAAGTGTAGTATATAAAACACCAATGCGTGTTACAGCTTTATTTTACTAGTTCAATAGGGGGATTAATGGGGGGGTTCGTACACAATTTATGATAGACTATGGTATTCTCGTATAACCTAACCTCACAATTAGAATGGGCACTTCACTAAGTCGATCGTTGGGGAGGTTCGGGATCACTGCACTTCTACAGTTTACACAGCCAGCACTTACTGTTACACGTGGAGTTGACAGCACTTTGTCGATGGACCCAGCTGAGACTTCGTTACA